>NW_020955407.1:261823-378096 GCF_003031625.1 Empidonax traillii | reverse complement strand
TTTTTTTTTTTTTTTTTTTTTTTTTTTTTTTTTTTTTTTTTTTTTTTTTTATGTCTTCTATCCCCATAAAAATTTATAAAACTGTAGTGAAAGGTATGTATTAAACTGTAAGTGGTTGGATCAGGTACAGGAATCAAGCATCTGCACTGCAGAATCATGAATAAGTAGACACTCAAAAGGAACTTTTGAGATTGCCTAGTTCCCCCTACTCTGCTTACAGCAGGATCTGTTATAACAGGCTGCTCAGAACCTTATCCAGTTGTGTTTTTGATATATCCAAGGATGGATACTTCTATCCAGGCAACCTATTCCAGAGTTACCTTTGCAGTAAAAAAGATTCACCTTACATTTAAATGGAATTGCCATTATTTCAGTTTGTTCCTTTGACTGGGGTCCACTGTGTACTGAGACGAGTCTGGCTCTGTCTTCTTTACTTGCTGGTGTGACGTTGAATGGTATAATGTACAGTTGCTTGAGAGGGGCACACAGCTGGGTTCATTTCTTGGAAAAAGTGGGATAATTTTCTCCTTATTTTTGTGTATAGACTGAGGTAGGCCCTCCACAGCCCTAGTTTGTTGACCAGGAGATCTCTCTAATCTAAATGGCCTGCACGCTTTGCTTGACAACCAAGTCCATTACTTCTTCACTTGATTTTTGTTGGCTAACCTGTTGCCAAAGATAATTTTGCCTCTTTTGCTCAAGTCAATACCATATCTTCTTAGCCTCATTCCTGAGAGGACCATGGTCCTGAAAGATGAAACCCTTTTTTCAATACCAGCTATGTAACTAGTTGCTGACCAATAGTTGTTAACCAATAGTTGTTGACTCATTTATCCATATCCTCTCAAGCAGTTTCTCTCATTGACAGGATTGTGGAGAAAACCATTGGGATCCTCATGCCCTTTTTATCAAGCCCCTGGAGACATGCCTTTGGTGTGTTCCAGGTCTGCACTGGCCATATCACTGGTACCTACATGGAAGAGCAGCAAGACATGATAGTCCCAGGACTGGAAAAGTCTTGATAGCCTCACCACAACATCCTAAATCAAAGCCCTTGGAAAACAGCAATCCTTCTTAAGCAGCAGGTAGTATTGGCAGATGGAAGCCTTCATCCTCAGCATGGACTCCACAAGTATTGTCACTTGTTGCTTCTTTGTAATGTTGCTTTGAGTGCCTCAGGCTCAGCTGGTTTGGACACTTTTTTGGCATAATTCCCAGTTCCTCATATTTGGCATAATTCCCAGTTCCAGGACAGTGGGTGAACTTGTTTTGCATATTCATTAAAGATATGATAATATTCATAAATTCTTTCCAAGTTTTGGTTCTTGGTTTCACCTCAGTGGGATTTCAGATGAAATTCTCTTACATATTCTTTTTTGTGTTATCCCACTAGAGGAGGTCTTGTAATTCCTGAATAAAAAATATATTAATTGGCATTTCCTCAACTAGAACAGCCATCTGAAAAAATAAGAGAGAAAATATAGGTGGAATGTAAAGAATTACTTCATTCCCCCTGTTTTTTCCCCTTTTTTCCCCCATTTGACTGGAAGAGAGATTCAGTAGCAGACATTAAGTAACTTTTCCTGATTTGGTTAAGTTATCATGGACAGAAAAGAAACATCTGAATTTTTCCTATGGGATTTCTTTCTGTATTGGTGACATCTCCTCTTGTCAGGATATTACTCAGCAGATGATGACAAGAAATTTTAAGAGCAAATTATCCAGTTTTGTATATGGAACAGTAGTGAGATAAATAAAATTTTATGTTTGCTTTTTGCAAAAAAACATCGTAGTTATTTCAGTGAAGTAGTGCTTATCTTAAAAGATAAGGAGAAGATTCATGATACACAGATACTGTAAGTAATAAGTAACTGGAAAAATTAAAATTCAAACCATAGACTAGAGATAAAAGAACACAAGCATTCGTCAGATCATAAGAGGTCACAAAATGAACAAGGGGATTTTTTTATGTTTGAGGACATTGAGCGAAGCTGGATGTTTTACAAACTTCTGTGACCAATTGCAGGTGCAAGCTCTTTATCCAGGTGCTGACCCCACTGGATTAGGGCATCATATTGTGGTAGAACTTAATCCTCCAGTAAGATTGCAAATAGATTAAACCTACAATAATTAATACTAAAGATTTTAAGAGCTGACTACCTGGTGCTAATTCTTAACTTTTTAAATCCTGCCACTAAAATAGTATGCTTGCATACAATGGTAAATATTTTACAGTATTACTTGATTGAATAACAATATCTTAGCAATGTAGCTGTTCAGATGTGTTACTTTTGATGTAAGATACTAATTGTGATTTGTGATGAAAACTGCAAGTGTGGAAACTTAAATGCGTTTTGATAATTTTATGTCTCAGGATATGGCAAATGCTTCTCAGCAACAAATGAAGAAGCATAGTATCCTCTTGTGCTGAGAGCTTCTACGGAAAATAATGAGACTAATGGAACAAGGAATCAAATCATTGGAAAATGAAGATTTGAGAGGGGCTCTACCCACGCTTGCTACAAGTGCACTGATGGCTAAAAAGGCCAATGCAAGATAGACAAGTCCGGTTGCAGAAGGCACAGCAGAAAGACTCCCCAGGTGATATCGACGAAGACTCGATTCTTTCTGCGTTGTCTTTTCTCCTCAAAAGTGATCCTGCGTGTGTTCTCAAAAGCAGCAGCAGCGTTATAGATGGTGTGTCTCTAGGCCTCGTGATTGGAGGCCAGGGTAGACCGATGGTGGTGATCAATATGGCCAAGGCTGAGGGACTGAGGGATTGTTTCGGGAAGAAGGAATCAAATATTAGATAATTATATGCACATTCATTAGTGACCAGAACACAGGTACCTGTTTTGTGTGCTAAAATTGCTTGAGCAGCAAGATATCGGTTGGTTAGAGCATGGTGCTAAAAACACCAAGGTTATAGGTTTAATCCCCATACAGACCATTCACTTCAGAGTTGGACTCAATTATCTTTGAGGATCCTTTACAACTCGGAATATCCCGAGACTCATGTCACAAGCCGTTGGATCTTAAAGCTAAGAAAGAAGATCTGACATTGTTCAGTTTTCTATTTCAGAAGAAATCGGTTAGTCTACATTAATTTATGGTGAAGCTTTTGCTTTGAATAATCTATTTTGCCTATAAACAGAAATATTTTTTTCTATACAAATGAACCTGAAAAAGAGTACTGGATTGAAATATGAGGAATACGATGTCTGACTAGAACAACTAGAATCAATCTGGGTGGAAACACAGCTCATTGAGACATTCAGGGAATTGCTGGCTGGTGTTAAAGCTGAACTGAGACAAACATAAGAAGGCATTTATGTAATATATCAAATCTTTGCCTTAGCATACAAAAATAATAAATTATTAAAAATGTTACTAGAGAACTGTAAATAGGCTTCAAAAAGTGATACAGAAACCTATTTCTAGCTGTTTTTAAAGTCTTGGTAGCATGTCTCAAGTAAGCAAATACATTTATAATTACTGCCTCAGAAAGCTTCTGGTTAACCACAAGTTCTGGTTGGGTATATGTGCAAGTGTATCCCTGCAAAGGGCTTGAATAGCCCTTACACTGGGCTACTAAATGACAGATAAAAAAAGTATGAAGGCAGAATTTGAAGTAATATGGGAGAGTAATGAAGAAATAATCAAGGGCTATCATGATAATTTTGAGAGGAAATTTAGTCAAGAGTTTTAATTATAATCAAACCCACGTCTGATGTAATCTTGCATTTTCACAATTCCATAAGAGTCCTGCAGAAATCAATTTATATTATTACTCACTGAATAAATGAAATGTTTTCCCAGTGCTTTCAGAGTCATTTTTTTTGCAAAAGGATCAACTTTTAGAAATAATCTTGAAAATTACTTTTTAGGGACAATATCTCAGTATATTTCAGGGTTTTAAATTATGCAAATAAAATAAATTATACAAATTATATAATACAGCCATATTACATTTTTAATATAGGGGTTTTTTATTTTTTTTCTCTGAAAGAGGTTAGCTAAGATACATAAAATAAGAACAACTGACTCTTATGACAGGTAACTCAGTGCCAAGTAGTACAGCACCTGCTAAATTGTCATGGGGGTCCTTCAGCTACTTCTTTTCCATTGTCATAAGAGAAACAGGATAAGAGTTAAAGGATAATGAATAAATAAGTGAATAAAAAATATTGCAAGATGTGGTCACTGGGCAGGATCACCTTCCATTAGATAAGATTGCTCCCAAGGATGGGACATCCATAGCTTCTCTGTGCAACATCTTTCAGTGACTCATCACATTCACAGGAAAGAATTTCTTCCTAATATTTAATCTAAGTCTACCTGCTTTCATTTAAAGGCCATTCCCTCTTGTCCTATCACTACATGCCCTTGTAAAAACTCCCTTTACATCTGTCTTGTAAGCCTTTAGGTACTGTAAGGCTCTCAGCCTGTCTTCACAGGAGAGGTGCTCCAGCCCTCTGGTCCTCTTTTTGACCTACTCTGGACTCACTACAACAGGTCCATGCCCTTCATATATTAAAAAATATTATTTAGAGATTCAAAGGAAATGTGTTGCAGTGTTGGTCTTGAAAGCCCATGGAATCTTTTTGCTCAGTCTAGCTGAGTAAAATAAATTCAGAAAAATAGAAGTAAATTCTGTATTATATGCAAGAAATCATCATGGCTGTTTTCAGAAAAAGCATTTAGAAGAAATGGACTTCAAGAGGTAAATTTCAGACTCATTTCAGTTTTTCAGCAATTCCATGGCTTAACTCTAAGAATAATTTTCAACATTTGAGGGTACATGCTGTGCATGTATGGAGTAAAACAATATTACTAGACTGGCTGGCAATTTACTTTGTAGCAATATCAGTGGTAAAATAAATGTATTGTATGTAAACATATATAATAATGTACATCTCCTAAAACCTCCAGAGTATGCAATTAATATAATTTGTATACATCTAAAAGTAAATATTATGTAGTACAAGGTAACCAGGCTGGATGAATTGTGCTATATTTTCCTTAAACCTCAAATTACTTTGTCTACATCTACACTGCCAATCAGCAATAGCAACAAATCTCTGAAAATTGTTGTCACTGAAGCCCTAACATGCACACTACCTGGGTTCAGAGGGTTTTACTTTAAAACGGTTTTATCTAAACACAAAAACTAAAAATCAGTGATAAGAACCGGTTATATCCATTACAAGTGGAGTCTGTTTTCTTGTTTGGTTTCATTCAAGAGAAATTCCATTTGCATCATCCAAGCCTGTAGAATGCAAACCGTATGTAATAGGTGGGTAAAGTTGGGAGATTTGATTCAAAAGTGTTCTTGTAGTACGAATTAAAACGGTAATGTAAACATACCCTAAAAGACTCTTTAAAATAATTTAAAGTTTTATTTTTGTTCTTTTACACCCTTAATTTACAAGATGGAAAGATGTAGAAATAACCAGTTTAAAAGAAGAATTCACCTCACTAGACTGTGACAAAGAAGGAAGAATTAAAAAAGAAAGTGTACAGGAAAAAAATTAGTTCCCAGAGGAATGTGGTAAGAGGAAGCAGTTAAGATACTATCCACCACTTATGAATGAAATTCAGAACTACGAGCAAAAACTTCCTCTGTGAGGGAAACAAGCTAGATTTGCATTTGTTCTAAATTAGTGAGCTAAACCAGAAAATTATTGAACAGTTTGCTCAGTGTTAGAAAAGCCATTTCAAAAGCCTGCCAAGGTAATCTGAGCAGCTGCATTTCCAGAATTTCTCTGCTGATTACACCTTTTCAGGAAGAAACATCACCTGCAGCCTGAGACCTTTGAAAATTTATGTCTAATTAAACCAATTTTCTATGCTAAAATGTGAGATACAGTTGTGTGACTTAGTGATTAGTGATTAGCGTTCATGTGGAAAGTATTACTTTTGAGAAATATTCCAGAATATTTTATTTTGATAGAAAACCCTGTTTTTCATCAATCAGCATACTAGGCACCTTGACATGTTTTTATCACGGTGTAGGTTTTGCAATATTAAAATAATCTACCACTTGACAGCTACATGTGAACCTCTCATAGAACCTTTAAGTTATTCCATGCCTTTAGCCTTCCCCCAGACTTTAAATAGGACACCTTTCAAAGCCTATGTGGTGCATGACCAGCTTTAGATACTTTTCATCAGTTAAGGAGAATTAAGGAGCTTGAAACTTTAAGAAATAAACTTCCAGCTGGTGGCATAGCTTTTTTGTAACAAAATAGAGCCAGTGCTGAGTGGATAGTCCCAGTGAAACTATAGGTACATGTAACAAGGAGAGAATCTAATCTGACTGGCTACCAACACCGAACTCCTCAATGTCTTTCTAGTTTATAAGCATTAACTGCACAAACAGACTATGAAAATTCTGGATAATTGGATTCTACAAAGTATATTTCTTAATAAATCAATTATTACATTGTCCACTGAAGAATCAGGTTAAATATATTGGATTTTTTTTAAAAATAATTTTATTTTCTTTTTGGAGGAACAGATTTTATCTCATCTGGTAAAAACATTGGTTTATGACATGGTCTGGCAAAACCCTTTTTACATAAATGTTGTGCAGTAAAAGAGTGAAAGAGGGAAATACAGAGGCAGACAACAGAACAAAGTTCCTCACATATTTTGGCTGAGTATATGGCATATGGTATAGCGGATTTGGGTACACAAACAGAGAGAGTGTTTTCAGCATTGAGAAAAAATAATCATTCAACACAATGGTTTAGAAATTTCAGTAAACAGTGATGTATACAGTGAAATCTGCAAATAACAACAGCTTATTAAGGATTTAATAAAGCTAGATGAATCAGAAAGAGTAATAGCTATAAGGCAACACTTGTTAATTGTTGTTGATAAATAATGCTTTAAATTACTTAAACTCATATATATATGAGTTTATATATACACAGATATTAAGAAAGTATGCTTTTTCTTGCTATGAAAATCTGTCCTCACTAGTGAGATTAGAACAGTATGATGGACTTGAGAAAGGTCTTATAGTGAGATTCCTTAGAATTTGATTTTTACACTAAGAAATTTTAAATCATGTGAAATATATAATTTGTGAAGAAAAAAATATGGTAGCACCCTCCAAGATGTATAGTTCTTCCAGGTGTTCTTTCCATACACATGCAACTCTAGGCATGTATTCATAAAAAGTTGCATGTCAAATCTCATGTACAGCACTATCTGTAATGCTCCTTCTTGCATGCCTTTAAAATCACTTTATCATGGTGAAAGGATGCCAGAAGCTTGGCTTTCCACTCATAGTTTTTCAGTCAGAATCCCTGGAACAGAATTTTAAAATCTGAAGGAGGACAGATTGCAGCACCTTAAAGTAACTAAAAGAAATGGAATAACAATTCTTTCTCTGGGTTGTTTTCCATGCCAAGCATCAAGTAGTTTTCCTATGCCTGAATGTAGTTCTAAGTAGAGGTTAGCAGCTAGAGAGCCCTACTACTATTCTTTGGATGACAAACATAAGCAGATAAGTTGTCAGATCTATGTATTTAATGTGAATTATTTCACATTTTATTATACAAAGAGGAAGAAGAGGATGTTCTTTATTCCTGCAGAACTTACTTTGTTGTGGAAGAGACATCTTAGTGTAATCTATAATTGATAGTGGAAGTAACATTTACATTTTCTCTAAAAAAGCAAACAATTTGACTCAGGTGCAAAACTATTTCATACACTTTAAGTAAAAGAAAAAAAAACAACCTCCCATTATATGGAGAAAATTATTTTGTTTTACCAATGCAGAATTTGTTTTCAGAGGCTGCAAGTCTTGCAAGACTGTGTGAAGTGAAATGTATGTAGCATAAACGAATCTCTGACTGAAGCTTCAGGGGGAATTTTTCATATAGCATATATTTATCCCATACAGTAACAAAGGCTTGGGTATTCTCATGATCTGAGAAATAATATTCTTCTTGTTTCTTATGGAAACCTTCTGAAGTTAATGGGAGCATTACTAGAAGCAGGCATTTGCAAATACAACCATCCAGCCCTATGCTTATAAATACATTTTCCCTTAAATATATACTCCAAAGTAAATGTTTCTGTAAAACTCAAAGGATAGTTATCAAGAATATTTTGTTTATATTTTTAATTTATTTTACTACTGAAATGCTAGCATCTGTCTGGTTTAGTTCACTCTGTAAACAAAGCTTCATTTGCCTAGCTTATCTAAGCCAATCCTTTGGAATTAGAAAAATATCTTGCTGTACAGTCATTTTGATATTTTCCCTCTTACTACCACCTGTGTTCTTTTCTTTAGAATACAAAGTTTTCAGTAGAAAAGTTTCTATTTTGAACCAGTCTTGCACTGCAAATGGGCAACTCCATGTCTAAATACTATGGTTTCTGAAAAAGTCAACACAAGATTACAATCAAAATATCATGAGACAAGTAGGAGAAAGGTTTTGATAGATCTAATAGGGTTCTTAAAAGAATAGTCAGCTGCTTTCAGGGTGCTCAGATAGCAAACTCCCTGCTGATGACAGTACATCAACTAGCACAGGTGGTAATAAGGTATCAACTAATTATATTACCAGGGAATGATTTTCAAAATACTTACTTTTGTTTGATGTTTGATTATCAGTTTATTATAACAGCACTCAGTAGTGCCTCTAAAATTAAGCATCAGGTGATTTTCCCTTTATGAAGTTCTTGGAGAAGAGTTGATAAGGGAATTTGGTTACAGTGGAAACTTAGTATCCTTGAGTAAGACCTCTTATTTCATAAAAAAGAGAACACAGATGGAGCTCATTTTCATAAATGGGAATATTTAGTGGGAAACAGATAAAGAGATAAGCAAACCTGGGATTAGAGTTATTATAGATCCTAGATTTTTTTTCCCCCTTTAATATTATACTTGTGAAGGAGATAATCTCGGAATACTATTCTGGATTTATTCTCCACCCCCATCCCCACACCCCTTTTGGTTTTGTTTGTTTGGGGGTTTTGTTGTTGTTTTTGGTTTGGTTTGGGCGTTTTGTCTTTGTTTTCATTTGTTTGCTTGTTTGGTTTGGGGTTTTTTTCCATTTAAAAAGGAAAAAATATTTTCTTGGTAAGGAGTAATACATATCAATTGTCTGCCACTACACAAAGAGCTGACTCTGGAATCAGAATATACATGGCTGATGGAGCTCTGAAGTCAATAAAATTTTTTCTGTCAACTGCAGTGAGAGCAGAACAAGGCCAGGACTACTGTTCTGAAACTATTGAAAATATATGTCACATCTTCTTACATTTAGAGTTAAAGATATCTGTTATATGGATGACAGAAAATAGTTTCCTTACCAAAACTCACCCATGTAATGACTCAGATTAATTACATGAATTTTATATAAAAATGTGTACTAAAAGTAAAATGCAGGAGCTGCAAAATCATACATACTCAAAACTTAGGAAATGCCAGAATTGATTGATCATTCATTAGATTTATCTCTTCTCCAGCTAAATACCATAAAAGAGTCTTTACCCACCATCACTTCACTCAATGTATAAGCAAGCATGAGGAAACTGGTCTGTTCTAGAGGGGCAGTAAAGGGAAATATGCTTGTTTCTGTTCACTTGTATAAAATAAAGAAGGAAACCAGAAAGGAAGAGTCAGTTTTATGGTTTCATTTAAATATTGCCCTCAAGAAATGAAAATAAATCATACTTTAGCTGAAGTTGGATTAGCAAGTATCTTTTTAAAGGTAGAAATCAATTCTTCCTTTTCATTCTTTCTGAATTTTTAGCTTTAAGGTGTAATTTTCAAAATTTTTCAAGTCAGCACTGCAACTGAAGCCAATAGGAGTTGTGCTTCAAATTAAAAAGTAAATATTTGAAAGATAAATAGCTTCTTTGATGACAAATATCACCAAAATATGTAATGAGGAAATGAGAAATTCTTTTCTCAGAACACAGTGTAGATGAGACTTAAAAATTTATATCCAGAATCACCTGGCTTTAGAGAGAAGGAAGTATTGCAATAAAAATTGGGTATGAAATTAATCTAAGAGCTCCTTTTCAGTAATTGTTCTGATGCTCAGATTTATCCATCAGTACATGGATTAGATTCTCATCCTTTTACTGAAAAATAAATTTAATCTTAATTCTTGTGTACTGTGTGGCAAGGACATATATGTGGGCAGTTTTCAAAGAGCAACTTATGACCTATAAATTTCACCATTTAACCTATTTCAGAATAATTTCCTTGTGGTCCCATTCCTTTCCAAGACCTTCTACTCTATAAATCTGCTAAATACATACAATTTAGTGTATCTACTTCTCTCCAGCTAAATACTCTTTTGTAGAATTCTCTTCCTTATGAGTCAATGAATTTTCTGTAGTCCCAAGTCTCTGTAATACTACTGCCAGTCTTTTAATGCTTTCAAAGGCGCAAACTCTTCCTGTCCCACCTCAAACATAATGAAAAATCAAATTTAGGGTTATGCTTTCCACAAATAGGCCACAGCTCTTCATTCTTTTCCTAATGTTGTTAAGTTCTTCACTTCTTTCCCTGCTGTCACTGATTTTCTCTGTCCAGACTCCTCACTGTGGGCAGGACTTACAACACACCATCTGGGACCACCTTCCTGATCTTTACTACATTGATTTGCCATCTGTTCACAAGCCTCATTGGAAAGCCAATCTTTCAATTCCTCTTAATCTCCATTTCCTCCACTTTGTCACAGTTCTATTTGATTCTGTAGAGTATTTCAAATTCAGTTTATGAAAAAGACAGAAGAAGACTTTCACTGCTGTAGTATTTCCTGACATTGTTGGTTGAAGCTATAAATTTTCACATATGTCAGCATCTTCTTTCAAAAAAAATCAAATTAAAGCATTTTAAAATGTCATAAATTAAAAAAAAATAAATTGAAATATGATACTTGTTTGACAAATTCAACTTTCAATTAGATGATTAGAGCATAAGACATAATAACCCAAACAGCGTATAATGCTATAGATCAACATTAAGGACATTTTCCTAAGCCTGTGAATCAATAGTTAATTTTGTGCATTCCAATGTTTTTGACTCAACTGGACTTATTAGAGCATAAAGGAGTAAACTCAATGACTGTTTTCAGTCTTTGTACTGCTATATCCACTAGCTCTATAGTACAAAGTGGAGGAAAGAAATATTTCAATAGATCCTCTAAAAAAACTTGTATTAAAGGACTATGAAGACATTGTTCCTTTTCAAAAAGTTAAATATAAGTGGATGATGAAATATTTCAAGGATGCAAGTCAAATCTTCAGAGCAGCACAGCGAGTTGTATTAGCAGAAATACTTTGTGGAAGTACTGCTGCAGTTGCTAGTTTTTTTAGATGAAGTCCATCAGCCGTATAGCTCTTTTCTGTAATTGGCAATCTGAAACTCATTTGTCCAACAGCACATTCACGGCTTCATCACATGGATTCTTTCAATGAAGCCAATGCATAAGTTTAAGTCACATACGAGTCAGTTTGAATTTATGTGACCTGGGAACCATTAAGGGCCTATCATTTGTTACGTTCTCTGTATGCCATTCCTGGTATGTAGTCTGACCTTCAGTTAAACTGAGTGCTGTTTCAGCTAGGAGGAATATCCTCATGAAGCTCAGTTACTTCATATCTTGAGTGTCTCTGGATGTTTTAAAATAAATTACAGATTTGGAGATCATTCTTTTTCTTTTCTCTATTTAGCAGAAAGTACAGAAGATTCTGTTGAACATGGAAATTACTGTGGATGACCAATTTAGGAAATTATTGTAGGTTAGTCCAAAGACCTAATTTATTTTTGAGTAAAAAAATGTTAACAATTAGCTACTTCTTTTACTTTAATTCTCAATGTGACAGTTCCTTAGAATTAATTTTGTTTTCAAAACTTATTCAATGAGCTAACCTACTTGTGGGTTACATTCTTCAAACATGACCCATGGAATAGACCTCCTGTCTGTCAACTCTGAATATTTTGTCTGTTAAACAAAATTAATAATAGTTTCTTTCTGTCCTTCAGATAAGTCTTCCCTACCACTTAAAGTATAAGTTCCTAAAATACCTGAATTACTGAATTTTTCCTAGTTATTAGTCCTCCTTTTTCTGCCAATTTGAAAACAGAAGACAAACAAAAAAAATACTTCTTCTTTCAGTTTAAATCAACAGTATTGTCTAATATTGTATTTGAGAGTTCATTTCCATAACATTAAATTTTGTTGAAAGGGAAATAACTATGTTTTAAATCAAGCAGTGATAGAGAGTTAACCATAAGGAGGACATGGGATTGCAATAGAAGCACTATTATACAACTATAACTTTACTTACAGTTTATATTTTTTATTTAACTATGTGGTAAGTACAGAGAAATAATAGCTTCCAGAAACAAAGCTCTAAAGAAAACATCTACTGCAATTTTCCGCCTGGATATCCACATACACTAAAGTGACAGGATTTGCTTTATGTTTTCATATACAGAACAGCACAAAGAAAAACTGAAGTCAGTCTTATTGTGAAGCTACTGTTACTGTTTGGTTTTTTTTTTTTTTTTTAATCTAAGTATCCTAAAATAATGTTTTACGTAATATACTATATGTATAATCTGATCTCATAAAAAATTATTATAGACAACACCTCTTTGTGTGTTGTCTCTCAATAATACTTTGAATTAATAACTAACTTTTTTAAGAATTTGAAAATTACTCTGTGTAAAATCTGCTTACCATAAGTACAGCCAGAGGACAATATTAATTTTTTTTCATTACTCTTTACTACCTTTTTTTAGTAAAATATGTTGCTGTTCATAACTTTCAGGTTTATTTTATTTTTCTTCATATATTGAATGCAGGAAGCTTTCACTCCTTTTCCTCAGTTACTGATGACTGCACCTCTTTATGTTGCAGTGATATTATTACAGCCATTCAAACATTCTCATACTTGTATCATTCTATTATTTTCATCTATCTGATTGAACAATTGAAATATTTCTACATGCAAGCAAAATGGAAAGTTTGTATTTTTTTACATATTCTTTCTTACTACAGTGAAAATCAAATCACTTAGGTCTTAATGCAAAGGTTTTCATAGCTTACAAAAAAAATTAATTCATGAAGTGCAACTCGTATCAGCCTAACTTTCAATCTCCATTTGCGGTATTTTAAGTCTTTTGTAGTCAGGCTACAAAACAAAATGACAATTCTGGTTGAGCAAACTGATGACTAAGAATATATAGGACAGGCATCTGTGCTAATAGTACTAAAAGTTTTATCAGCTTTTACTTTTTGCTGGCCCGCGTGACCTAAGAAAGGATCTATTCCAATTAGTCCCTTATGTCTCAGAGTAGTTACAGGAGGTAAAATTACATCTTCTTCCATAATGCTTCTATAGAAAAGCACTTTATAGTTGGTTGCATATTGTTTAAGTTGATGTTTTTGTAAGCTGATTTTGCTGGTTTTTAAAAATCATCTGTTAATTCTATTTTTGCTTGTCACTACGTAACACTCTATTTCCTTAACACCATATGTGGCTTTATTTGGGAACTGAATAAAGAATAGATGTTTCAAATTTTATTTGAGGAACTCAGACACGGTCTTTTTCGAGTACTCAGTTATAAGCAATTGCCCTTACACTCTAGCATAGTCTTGGAGTGCTCTGCTGCTAGAATCTTGAGGATACAATGGCTATAGGCCTGCTTCTCTCTATAGTTGGCTAGACAAAACAATTTGGCTGCTGCTGCTTACTATGTCTTACATTAGCATTTGGAATACTTTTTGAGTGGGAATTTTATAGTACTGAGAACCTTTATTAAAGAGAAAACTTAAAATTCTGAATAAGCTACATAGAAAGAATGACTAATTCCTTATGGTATAATGTTAGAAGCTTTGGTTGCATTAGGATGAAGGGAACCACATCTCTGGTGGGACTGGTCAATATAAACCTCTTATATAAATATTCTGCAGACAGATTTTACAAAATAGACCTTTTAAAGCATCAGGACCTGCATCACAAAGCCAGCTTTTGTGATTTCCCGCTATGAAGTTCAACCAACCTCATTTTGTAGAATTCTGTTCTGTAGTAGGTCTGTCCATTACAGAGTTAATTTTCTTCATAGCAGCATATGTGGTGCTACATTTTGGATTTGTGACCAAAACATTATTGATAAGACAGCAACATTTTAGTCATTGCTGACCAGGACCTTTTTTTTTTTTTTTGCCCACTCTGCCCCCTTAGTAAGTAGGCTGGAGATGCACAAGAAGCTAGGAGGGAAACGCAAACAGGACAGCTGACCCAAACTGACCAAAGAGATATTCCATGATATGTAACATCATACTCAGTAATGAGAATTGACGGGAGGTGGAATTCGGGAAAGTTGCCATTTTTTGAAAACTGGCTGGGTATCAGTGTACACATGGAAGGTGGTGAGTGATTGCCTTTGAATGACTTGATTTTTTAGTCTTTCTTCCTTTCTTTCTTCTTCCCCTCTCCTTTGTTTATTAAAGAATCTCAACCCACAAGTTTTCTCAAATTTACTCTTCCTATTCTCTTCACTATCCTATAGAGAGAATAGTGAGTCAGTGGCTGTGGGGTGGTTAGCTGGCAGCTGGGGTCAACCCATCATGAGTGTAATTTTTTTATGCCTATTCTTTCTGATGCATTGTTAAAATAACATGGTTATCCAATTTTAAGGCTTTATATTATACAACATTGCCAACAGCAAAGAGTAAGAATATATACCTCAAGTGTAATTCTGACAATACTAATTGTCTCACTTTGACCTAGCAAAATGCACCAAAGATATCTGAGCTGCTGGACTGCTGCTGCACCTTTATTAGCATAAGGGTGGCTGATTAGTTATTCCTGAGCCACCAGAGGGTCTAATGTGATTGACATTGACTTGTGCTGGTATTAAATAACTCAGTAGAATATAACACCTGGGTGACTGGAACTCTTGGGTGCAGTAGAAAATCAGAGCCTCCTTAAGCTGATGAAGTTGTGTGTACTTCACCTATCCTGATCTTCTAAGAGGGAAGATTTAGATTGGATATTAGAAAAAATATCTTCACCAAAAGGGTTGGCAAGCACTGGAACAGGCTGCCTAGGGAAGTGGTTGAGTCACCTTCCCTGTAAGTATTTAAATAACATGTAGATGTGGCATTCAGGGACATGGCTGAGTGGTGAACTTGGCAGAATTAGGTTTGCAGTTAGAGTTGATGATCTCAAAGGCCTTTTTCAATGTAAACTATTCTATGATTCATCCCACAGTCCAGTTACTTAATGCCACCAACTGCCTAGAGAGCCAAAGTCAAGTCTGTGAAGTATATGTTGCAATTAGAGTACATATTGAAATTCTTTCTCACATTCAGATCTTTGGTCCTTGACTTGTACTATAGGCTACTATAATATGTCTTTGGAAGGTAATGGTATTTGATGGAGAAATTATTAAACTCCTGAGATCTCCATCTGTTTTTAAATCTTCCTTGATTATTTTCAGTTGCTCCCTAACCTCTAGTTTTTTACCTTTCAGAGGAGGAGGAAGAGACCCTTTAAACATTAAAAATTCATTTTCTAGGGGATTGCTAATTCAATATCTGTTCTTTTACAGTTGCGCTGGCTGAAGAAGAAAAACAAGAAATGGTTCTTCTTCCATTTTTTTGAATATATGTTAATTCTTTAATTCTCTTTGCATCCATCACTGTGTAATCTTGGTGTATAAAACAGGATAATTAGATGTAGAAAAAAATTCAGTACTCTTTGATACTGAATACAATAAAAAGGATACAGAATATGGAAAAATATAGTAGCATATAAACTGAATAATCCCTTAGCAAGTTTTTATATCCCTTTCTGGATACAACTTAAAATATTATACACATGAAACCTATTTCAGAAATTTATATAATAAATTTTAGTTTAAGTAAATATACCACAAAGACGAATACAAAAGGAGAAATATTGAATAGCAATGCATTATTATTGCCACAGCAAAATAATGTTAACAATTCCCTATTTATTGCCAACAATACTCTGATACTAACTTTTCAATTTATCGAACCCATTCTATACTGGTTGTTTTTAGCAAAAAATTATATTGCTCTCAAAAATGCCAAAGAACAGTCTTCTAATGAAAAAAACATACTGAAGATTTTTTGTCTGTGCATTAGCCAACATCAAAATGAACACTTTTGTATAAATGGTTACTGTAATGTTGACAACATAGAGGAACAATGTTGGAAAAGCCACTGAAGTCCAAAAAGGATCAAAAGCAGAGTCTACAATGACATCTTGCTATTAAGTTTCTACAGTATTTATTTTTTGTGGATACTAACTGAATTCACCTATGTTAACTCCTTTTAATGTCACACTTTCTCTGAAACACTGAGTTTGTATGGACCTCACTGATTTGCTGTGTAACATACAATTTCAAACAAAGTAGCATAGGTTTGTGACAAAGAAGATGAGAAATATACAGGAAGTGCAGGGGAAAAAAGGGTGAAAGGCATATGAAGAAAAATCTAAAACAGTGTTAAAAGTTGCAGTGAGCTACCATTCTTTATCAAGTTAGCTTTTGCCCAAATGATTAAATCTTACTGGATCAATATTGCAACTCATTTGATGAGGCCTAGTGGGTATTCTTGGGGGAATAATATGTTTACTTCATAAAAAATCCATAACGTTGTTCACTTCTCATATATTATTTTTTGGGAAGAATGTATATATATATAACTCTACTTTATATACATTTGTATATACAACTCTACTTTATCACTCTCATTTATAGCATCAGCTGCAGTTAGGAATAACACCTGCAATGTTGACATATACAGTGGAACCTCATGGAGAATAGGAGACCACGTGCCTTGCAAGCACAAAATTTATTTCTGGAATGCTCTTTAACCTAAGGTGGCAGTATGTGTCCAGTATGAGAGCTTGAAACATTAATTGCAGTCTACTGGTAGAAAAATTCCCATTACAATTCCATCTAAAGACAATAACAAAAGTGTCAAGCTCTGTGTTCTCCATATCAAGCATTTGATTTCGTCCAAGGTGTTTATCACTTCTTGAAACTTTAAAAAAACCCACACTATTATCCAATACATTGTGTTCTAACTGTGAAAAGAAGAAACAACTCTGGAAATCAGAGCAGAGGATTTGAGAAAATTCTTTTGAAGTGCATAACTTTGGTTCAAATTTAGGAAACAATGATAGCTGGAGGCTATCAACAGACTTGTCAGAAAGAAGTACAATTTCTTTATGTATGTATTAAAAAAAAAGAAGCAAGCAAACAAACAAAAAAGGTAAACAAAAAAACCCAAACAAAATAAAACCCCAGAAGCCTACACACCCCTCACACACTTCAGGGCCTCTGGGATGGGATTCAGCTGGAATTACAGACACCTTCCACAGTAATGCAGCAGTCAGTGGTACCTCCAGGATTGTTCCATTCACCCAAAGAGGAGATCTAAAAGATAGGGATCTGAATCGTGGATTGTGCTGGCACTAGCAAGGATTCTAGAATCTTTGGTTGGTGCTTAGATGTTTAGCTTATACCATATTGTAGTAGTGGGTTGACCCTGGCCAGATACCAGGTACCCATTAAAGCCACTCTCTCACATTCCCTCTGCAAATGGACAGAGGAGAGAGAAAAAAAACAGCTAAGGATTCATGAGCTGAAATAACAACTGGGAGAGGTCACTTATTGATTACCCTCATGCGCAAAACAGACTCCTGCTACCAAAACCCAGCCACAGAAACTCACTACGCATATACAGAAACCTACATTTAAACATCTTAATATTAATCTGAATTCTACATTTATCAGTTTAATATTCTCACAAGCATACTGGGAGAAACTAGAATAAGAAAGAAAAAGTTGATCTTTCTTCCACTTTTTTTTTTTTTTTTTTTAACCACACACAATTTCCCTGACAGTCTGAAAGTTTCTTAAAGGGAATATTTATTCTGTATGGTCTTTGTGTCTCTGTTGAGTACATTGAAAACAAATTGGTTCCAGACAGATTCCTGGAAGGAGTGACACAGAACATGAGCCACCTCTGGTGCCGAAGTTTATACAATGTTAATGTCTGTCTTCTTTCCTCTCATAGAGGAATCAGTTGATAGAATGCTTTTATCTCTTAGATGAAAGAAGTATTTCATATTTCAGGAAGTAATATAGCTGAAGAAATTTGAAAATAAATGCTGAAGTACCTAAAGTAAAGCCCTTTTTTTGGGTAAGATACTTTTAAAGTCCCTTTGAAGCCAATGCCATTGGTGTAAATTCCTGTCACTTATAATGAGCCCATAAAACACGTGTAGTTGAAATTTTTCCACTCCTTCTGAAGTCCTCCTATAACCACATTGACTCAATAGCTGCTTTTCCTCTTTCCCACTCCCTATATAATTACAAATAAACAAAAAAAAAAATGGTGGCTGGACAGCACGATTATAAAGCTCTTGGTAAGTTTAGAACTCCCAAAAGTATTGCTTTAGATTTCATAAAGAAAACTTAATACTTTTAATTTAAAAATATTCTCTACTAACCAGATGTAGATCAACACATGTAGAATTGTGTTCACAAGCATTGACTATGCAGTCATCAATGTCTTGGTCGCATTTCAGTCCTGCATATCCTGGGTTGCACAAACAGTAGAAGCCATTGACAACTGCAATAGAGATAGTATGTTTTTACTAAGAGTCTTTTAGCATAACAATTGAATGTAGTAAAATTAGAAAGTTACAGTTATGGCTACTGTCTGGAAAAAATTTGGACTAGCTTTACCAAGCAGATGTGGACATGTTAAAAAATTGAAATAAATTAATTGTGGTGTATCAAAAAACATTTTTAATATGAAAGCAGATTCATCTACTGCATACCTTAACAGCTGAAATATTTTGATGTAAGAGTTATAAATAAATGACTATTACTAGCTTCTGAAAAAGTGATGGTACCTTATAAGTAATTTTCCATCATAAAACTGTCACAAAGTACATAACATTCTATGTTTGATACTATGCCTAAATGAGATGTGGCAGTTGAACAATAATCGGCTTGCTGCTTGTTTTTAATTATTTTGTGTGTGTGTGTAGGGAATGCCTCATATTGTACCACTATATTAAAGGAAAACTTGCTTGAGTTGAATTTTTCTATGATGTATTTTCTAACAAACAAATTATTAGAATCTTTTTCATCATTAATGATCCAAACGGAGAGGAATCTTTAGAGTGCTACATCCATATAAGGAGCTTATGGCAACAATAATTGCATTTCTTGCAGGTCTACATTTATTCTAACTTCAAAGACATCCCTGGAATCTTCATTATCGTTGAGATTTACCATAGAATCTATTCTGCCATTGTGTCTGTACACACAGCTGCTAGTGTATTCACTAAAAGCTTTAAGTTGTTCAGCATAAAGTTGTTCAGAATAGGAGCATTATTCATCTACTAAAAGCTTCCTAGCTTCCTTCGGATTCTGCTTTCTGCAGTCAGTGCACATAGGGTAGAGGAACTCAAATGTCCACATGATACAGCTCAAGCCAGAGGCACCACAAAGACAAGCTGTTCCCAAAATATTTGACATTTTGTCAGCATGAAGAACTTTAATGAATCTCATCTAAATTCCAGTTCAAAAATATTTCTAAAACAATGTAGAGTACAGAGAAAACATCTGTAAACTTACTAGGAAATAGTCTTTATAGGTAAAAGAGTAAGTCACTCACCTTATTTCCATGTATGGAAAGGAAGACTTCTTAAGTTATTTAATTTATTTTATTGTCTTTTTTTAAATTTATTTTATTTTCTTTTTTTTTTATTTTTAGTAGGAGAGTTTTAGGCAACGATATATTTAGTAATTTGGAGTCAGTTCTTTAAGATCACATCTGAAACCAGTAAGTTGATTAGATCTTGTGTGAATTTTTCTTAAAAAAAGGGCTATTCTAGCATTGTTAATAGTCCAGATTCATGCAGGGTTGACTACATGACGTCTAGATGTCTTTCTGCTTTCCAGTCAGCATTTTAAGATTCTCTGAAAATTACTACTTCTACCTTTTTTTTTTTTTTTTTTTTTAACACGCATAGAAATTGTCTGATAGGTTGTAATAGCCCCATAAAACTTTCAAGTAAGTATTCCATAGCTAGTGATTGCTCCTAAATTTAGCCTGCCAATCCAGACAGAATATAGTAGGGAAGTCAAGTTGCTTCTAAAACCTTTAAGCATATCTTTAAATAAAAGAGTAAGTTACACTGTTACATGATAGAAGGTGCTTTATAGTAAAGATACTCCATTTTGCATCATTTTGAAATTACATTGGATTTGTGGACTTTTAAAAATTATGACATATACTTCCTAACTGCTCCACGAGCTCCTTTTCAGCACCTGAATATTCTCTCATCAAATGCACAATGTAAGATATGTTTGGCTAATTTAGGTATCAAAGGAGACAGCACAAATCTCATTAAAATTTCTCATTAGCTACAGTTCTGACCCCCTGAATACAAAAACCTCAGTGCCAGGAGCTGAGGCGTTTTGGCAAAAATAATCCTTATGGTACAGGCTGTGGAGCTTCAGACAAGCTAAATTTCAGTAAATTATCCACTGTTCTCCCCAGAGCAGCTCAGCAGCTACAGACACTTCAACAGAAAGACTACTCTACATTAAAGAGAATAACCAGACTGAACTCACTGTCATAGCAGTATCCATGGAGGCAGGGGTTAGAACTGCACTCATTGACATTGATCTCACAACGTGGACCTGCAAAGCCCTTCACACACTGGCAGTGGAATCCAAGGGGAAAAACGTCCAAATTCATTTCTTCTATGCACACAGCTCCGTTCTCACAGGGATTGCTGGCCTCACAAGGCCTAAACTCACAGTTCAAACCTGAAAAGAAAAACAGCAAAGCTGTCAGTGTTTAACTAATGAATATATCCCTGCAGCTGCTGCCTACTATGAGCTGTATTTTCTTTATAACCCTGATTTAAATCAAGTTGGAGGGTCTAACATATGTATATTATCATGAAGAAACATTTATTTGCTTTGTAGAATTGCAAAAAAAAAAAGACAATTTTATCTGTTTTGTTTATATAATGAGAATGCATTTTCAAATCCTAATCGTTCTCTCATAGCTAGAGATAGATAGGTATATCTTACGGTTTTTGTTTACCCTCGTGCTCTAAAATGGCTCAAAAGGTGCATTAAGAAATAATTAATTTTGACTGAAGCTTCCTGTTATTGATTCCTGAAAACCTGTTGTCACAACTACCATGTGAACTGTTCATACATTAACCCATAATACTGAACATGAATTAAATGTGTGTAACCTTCTATAACTTTTTTGCTTGCAATCCATGACTGACACTAATTACTTAGTGAAATAATGTATTTATTTAATAATGAGTGACTGCCTTCATAATTTACAAAAATTCCATACAATAGAAAATCTCACAGAATTCCATTGTACTCTTTCCTCTATTGTACTCTCATGTGTACCATATTGTGTATGTTTATCTGGGTAATCCATGGAACTATGTGATGCTGGATCTTGGTGTGGTTGGTGTGGATCTTGGGTCCCAGATGCCCTCAATTAAAACTTTAATTTACAATAAATAGATCAAAAGACATTGAAAGGACCTATAAAATAAGTTTTAGTTTGTTAGTAAACAAGACTGATTCATTTTTTCCAGTAATGAAACTGGAAATGAGGAGGGCAGAGACAATAGAGATCAAATAGGTTTGGGTTTGTAAAGCTGCTTTCCTTTTCACTCAGTGCTGCCGAAGGCAAGTCTGTTCTTTCAGGATTAGTTTCAAACAGAGCTCGGTGGCTCTCAGTACTGGAACAAACTGCACACAAGCCCCTCTGAACCCCTTTGAAGACCATCTACCTTTCTGTGACTGCTAAGGCTGGGCCGTCTCCATGCTATGCTTTCTGGTGAAGATACCCCGGGTTTGTTGTACTGCAGGCCCTCTGCACACTTCACCAGCACCCGTGCCTCAGCTCTGGTTGCCCAGCCATTCTTTTCTGGAGCAATTTCTCCCTGTCCCAGCAATGTGTCTCTTAGACAGGCTGTAACCTTAACCCAGTGATGGGCAATGTAACACTACAAGATAAAACACCAGGATAGTCATGCGGCAAATCAAATCCATACAGTTATGCTGTGGTTGATCTTGGCTGTCTGACAGATGCCCATCTAGCTGCTCCCTCACTCTCCCTCAACAGGTGGAGAAAATAAGATACAAAAACTTGTGGATCAAGACAAAGTTAGGGACATAATTTACCAATTACCATGGACAAAATAGACTCAACAAAACCTGATTGAATTAATTTCCAATTAAAAATAGCATATGATGGTGATAAACAAACACAAAACTAAAACCCCTTTCCCTCTCTTCTTCCCAGACTCAACTTTGCTCCTTCACTCTGGACTACTTCCTCCCAGCCCCTTAAAAGCACAGGCAGATGGGGTATGGGTGTTGCAGTTAGTCCATAACAGCTCCCCTCTGGCCCTTCCTCCTCACACTTTTGCCCTGCTTCAGTGCAGAGCCCCCACAGGCAACAGATCCTGCCAGGAGCCACCTTCATAACAATGAATCAAACACTGTCCAATATGTCCGCAGGATCTTAGGTAAACTTACGGTAAGACAGAGTTACCTAAGGGCTGAATTCTTAAGGCTTTTAATGACAAGAACAACAACTGAGAACAGAATTGAGGAAAAAATTCAACAACCCTTTGGCTCCAGTAATGATGCTGACAAAAGAGAAAAAAGACAGCACAAGTTATTCCCTGTTTTTATGCACCAGTGAACTTTCCAAGGCAGGATTATCCTGCCAAAGACAGCCAGCACTCAGATCTGGAATTCATGAAATTGCATAGCAAAAAGAGCCATATGGCACACTGAGATTTTGCCCTGAAGTTTTCATATTTATATCACAACAGCTTGACCTGGGTGAAAACCCTGCTGATTCCTAAAGTGGAGTTCACACACACACACAAATAACACAACTTATAATCCTAAATGGAATGCTCAGATGATCCAGTATCTTGGTACTTGATTTTCCTTACCTGGAGAAATAGCTTTTACTATTGCATTGACCTTCTGTGCACTTCCTTTTCTCTTTACACACAGTCAGGAGTGTCCCATTTATCTGTTTTTCTACCACATCTGCTTGAGTTCCTGCACATTGAAAAGAACTGTGCTTTGAGGAAGCCTTTCTTCAAGATACATCAGTGGGCCCAAGATAAATCTGCCTTCTCTTCAGTGTAATCTCTAATGGGAGGTTTCTAAAAGGATCTCTGAGTGAATGAAAACCAAATCACTGAAGTCTGGAATCATTATCCTGCTAATCGATTTTCTCATGTCTCTTAAGACTATGAATTCCATGATCTCACTACCATTATTGCCAAAGTTGTTTTTCACCTTTACATCCTAAACCTCTGCTTGCTTATTCACAAGCATAGAATACAGATAAATATCTCCCTCAGTTGTCTCACCCCACAATTGTTTAAAAAAACTTGTCAGCATGGTCAAAAAGTCTCCTCAATTATTTGTGTCTTTCCATGTTGTCTATCCAGAAAAGTCAGTGTGGTAATATCCCAGTGAAAATTAGGGCCTGCCTTCCTAAGTCTTTTTCGTTTGCTAAAGATGACTTCATAAACTTTTCTGGATCAAGCTGTCTGTAGTAGACACCCATCACAATATTTCTTTAAATGGTTCTCTTTCCATTCTGCCTGATCAACTCGAGCAGTGCATCAATGAAGTCTTACCTATAACACTAATCAGATATTAACCCCCAGGATTCTTCTATTCCTAACCAGTAATACTGGGGAAAACTCAGGCTGGGCCCCCCCAGTCTTTGCCCCTACTGCCAGGGTCCACTAGTCACTTTTAATATGCTCTGGGTCTCTGTTGGCAGTGTCATTGGTGCCTTCATGGACAAGCAGCAAAAGGTAGTATCAGGCCAGGCTCTGGCAATCTCTTTCCCACATCCTGAATCCAGACCTCTGATGTGCAAATAAACCTCCTCAGAGATCGGATCTTGTCAATAGGTGGGTACCACTCTCCCTTACAGAAGTGAGTTTTATCTATTGTCAGTGATTGCTTTATTTCAGTGGTACTGATGAGAGTGTGTGCATCAGACTCAGACAGCTTACATGCCCTTCCAGTCGAAATGCACTTTTCCCCACCGTTGTCACAGCCCAATACTTACTCCACAAGTAAACCTCTCATCCAAGTAGTCACAAGGAATCATCTTAACAGCCTTCACTGTTGTAGAGTCTCTGTCTCCAGGTGCCTGAGTGTATCCTCTACTTAGCCTGACCCTCTCCTCTGCTCCTGTTCCTATGGGTATCAGGATTTTTTCCCTTCAGGGTTTCTCTTCCCTTCAGAAAAACATCCTCATCTTCCATTTTATCATCACTGATACTGTGTAGCCTTAGATAGTTTAAGTAGTTTTTACCCACTGGGTACTTCCCCTATCAACTTAACCAGGATGCGTCTGGTTGGCAAGGAGCTCCACACACCTTCCTTCCATTCTGTTTTGCAAGTAGGAACATGATTCAGTTTGGCAGAAGGGTATGAATTACAGTGAAGTTTGTATTGACTTGAAATTACACCAAAATTGTTTCCGGAAAAAAATAGTTTTCCCCGCATTTTAAGGAACCAGGGAAAACAAATTACTAATTTCATTCTAACTATAATAAAGCAAAACAGCACAAAGAAAGAAAAAAGAAACAAACCAACCAAACAAAAAAACCAAAACAAACAACAAAAAACCAAACAACAACAACAAAAAAACCACCCCAAAACCCTCAAATTAAAATTATCTTGACATTTATAAAGAATGGTAAATTAAAATTTGGCCATGATGTTGGTGACTTGGGTTAACAATTCTGTTTACCAAATGAGTATAAAACACGTTGTATAATGTTAATTGCTAACAATGTAATATTTTTTCAGTGCCCTCTTTCAAATATTATTCACCTCTCTTTAATTAGATATTCAATGTCTTTTTCTTCCCACCGAGCTTTCATGCATATTATTGCATAAAAAATCATTTTTCTGCTACTGGCAGAAATGGCAAGGGTTTCATTCTTATTCTAATTGGAAGATTGGTAAAACAAAAGATAATAAAATATTAAGATTGTCTCCATTCTACTCAGTCCCATTCCCTGAATCAATTAATTTTTAACTGTCAGTGTAGAGAATTATTAATTTAAAAGACCATTCCCTCACTCAAAGAAGCACAACTGTTTATATCTATCATTATATATAAATATTATACTACATTTTCTATTGCAATACATTTCCAAAAATCATTCACTATTAAGTAATTGTTTATTAATGTCAATCAATACAAGGAGCAAGAAAACAAGAAAAGAAAACTGGATGATTTAAAGTAGAATTTTAAAAAAAATTCATATCCACACAAAGATTAAGGTTGGATAGTAGTAGACAGTGGTGGTTACACATTAGCAAAGTGAGTGCCCTAGCTGCTGTTGCTCTCATATCAGCATTTTTTTACAAAACTGTAAATGTATGATTAAAGTTATTTGGATAAATCAAGCAGCAATCAGGTTATAGGTTGAAAATTTCTTTATAAAAGTAACTTAATCAGAAAACAAAATTCATGTCTTCTGCCTTTTCTCTCTCTTCTAAATATTTCTTAGAGAATTTCTGTACAAATATTTTTGTACAAACATTTTACTGTAGCTGATTAATTTCAATACATCTGATTTTTAGCAAACATAGGAAAGTTCTCACTTGATCTTGTAAGTTTCAGAAATAGTAAGTCTCTGATGGTTGACAGAAAGGAGTGCTGTGCTAGGAAAAAGGTTTATAAACTGTCTTCTCTCACTGACATATCAGAATTTTTTAATTGACCATCACAGAGCAAAACATAATGTTCACTAAACATTGTTAACTGATAAAAGAAAGAGAGTAGGCCCAACCATCAAACATGAAAGAATCAGACATTAATTAATTAATTAATTAATTTATTAATAAGTTTAGCACATCTTTCCATTTGTGATTATTTCCATTTGACAGATCTAACCTTTTTGCTTGTTTAATTCTTGGTTATATTTTACTGATTAAAATAATAGATTGTCTTTATTAGACAATGAAAGGCTTCTGTATTAGAATAAACTTGAGAAAAAACACAAAAGTATATGCACAAATGATTAAATTAAATAATCAGTTGAAGGGTAATTTCTTTTTCAGTTGCACAATATATTGGATTACCTATTATACTTTATATATAAGCATATACCAATAGTATGCATTTGTAGTATATAGTATGCTTCTCTATTAGCATACTATATATCAAATAATGAATAATTTATTTAGAAAAGTCTTTGGTTTTTTTTTTCGTTTTGTTTAGGAATGAGAAGCATATTACATATTCAGAAATTACATTCTGCTGATATTAATGGGTTCTCTTTTCTACAGTGTTTTCTTATAATAATTCTAGAGTAGAATCTCTAAATACCATAAATGAACATCAAAAATAGATTTTATTTTGCTGATAAAGACTCTCCTGTTAAGGCTATTACTAAAAGTCAAAAGCCAAATTACATAGAAAATAAATTGCCTGAGATAAATTTTCTTTTCTTTATGTGATACTATTGACATTTGTTTGTTTTGTTTGCTCAGCATAAATGTGTACATGAAATGTTTTGATGTGCAGTGCTGAATTCTCCTATAATCAGAAGTGGCATCCCTTCAGTGTTGTAATTCCTTAGGAAAAAAATCTAATAAATAAAACATTTGCTACTAACATTTCAAGGAATTGAATCTGACAACAGTTTTCAAATTCAGCATTTTGCTGTAAAAGTATGGACTTCATCAATGACAAAACATATCTCTTTGCAAACTTCTGGCAATATAGCGAAAATAGAGTATCTATGGCTAGTACCAGAACAACAAGCGTGTCATTTGGATGGCAACTTAAATTATAACAAGTAAGCTAGTAATGATGTCAAATACGCACTCTTGAGGACAAAAATTCTCGAGACAGGACAAGTGTTGTCATTGTCAAATGGTTCACGGGGAATGCTTGGACAAGAGAGGAAGTACCAAGCAGGTAGCAACACCAGCACTTCGGGGCCAAAAGAAGTAGCTGTGAGGTTGTGTAGTGAGTGTAGCAGTCCCAGTTCTGTTACCTACTCTGACAGAAACTGCTGCTCATCTGGTCTTGGTATCTGATCTTTAGACACTAGCTAAGAGCTGTATTTATTTATTTTATTTTATAGTAGTAGGATACAGCTCCAGTAACTTTATGACACTGGTGTTATTGAATTTCAGTAACCTTTCCTAAAGTCTATTTACCATTGTTATGAAACAGTGTATAACATATGAATGAAGCTAGTAGCATTTTCTTCAATGAAATGAGAAAATTACAACAGTTTAAAACATGCCAGGAAGGAAAGAATAGGGAGAAAATCTACATCATGCTAATTTTATATGGTTTGCATGAATACACAAAAATTTAAAAGAGTTAATGTTAATCCAGAGTTTTTTTACTTAAACTTTCATTGTTTAGCTTATATACTCAGGTTCAGAACGCAGAGATTTTTTTTTTCAAAATTACCCAGAAATATTCCATATACAATTTAAAAGCCAATGACCAAAGCGAGTCTTTCACAAGAAGTATATTTTCTGAGATATTTCCTGTATTTTATGTCTTTCCATAATAAAATCCTAGAATTAGCTCAGTTGGTTAAAGCGTGGCACTAATAATGCCAGTGATACAGGTCTGATCCCTGAACGAGCCATTCACTTCAGAGTGGAACTCAATGATCCTTGTAGGTCCCTTCTAACTCAGAATATTGTGATTCTGTGCTCATAACATCACTGCAATAGAACTGTTTCAGACATTATCTTTCCAAGATGAACTAAGTAAATTAAATACCATACAATAAAAATAAAAATATGTTTAGTTATGGGAGATAATCCAGTAGATGAAGGCACTATAAGATTATCTAACAATATCCCCCAACTTTTCCCCAAGATTCTTCTTTTGAAATTAGTGTATACAACAATTTTAATTTAAAAAAATATTTTGATCACTTCAGAGAAATATGTGCACTTTTTTTCATCATTTTATACAGCTCAGTATCTCTCACTCCTTTTCACTTAGAAAAGGCTTTCATAGATTCACCATAAAATCCCGGGAACACTAATGAACAAGAGGTTAGATGGCTAAAATTTGAGTTCCCTGCAACTCTAAATATTAAATGTCTTAATGCTCAATATAAGATTATCTCTATTAGGAGTTCAAAACTTTGAAGAGTTTAGATGTACCTCTAAGCTTGCCATTATTTTGCAAACTAACTGCTTAGTTTGATCTGTTTTGTGGCATACAAAAACAAAATACCTCCACAGCTGGGATGATTAAATGCTAGTAAATGTAAATAAAAAAGCAGAAGTACCATGGAAGTGGATTGGAAGAAAAAGAAAGTAACCAAAGCATGCATATATTGATATTACTTGAAATTAAGCAGAGTATTATCATAACGGTTTAAAAACATCGCAAATGTTTTCTTAGTTCAAATGTTTCCATGGTTCAAATTTGTAGCAAATTCATTCTTTTTCTTGGAATGTAAATTGTTCTTTCCATGAAAGGAATTGCTTTATGATTCTGTATAGAATCAGTGAAAAGGCATTTTCTGTGAAATCCATACTAATTGAAAATCATATTTTTTTTGTTGTTTTTAAAGGAAAGATGTTTGAAAAGCAATACTTAGCACTTATCAAGTAAAAAGCATTCTGTTAATTGTATATGGTAATGCAGAGCATGCAACAGTGGTGAAGCAGAGTATGAGAAAGACTAAAACCACAAACTTTAAAATTAAAATCACACGGAGATGCATATATTAATGCTCCATACCTGTATAAATTTCTGCAAAAACAGAGAAAATCAGAAGTTGAATACATAATTTTAAGTACATTTTTTTCTTCAAAATATACAAGTTTATAATGATTAAACAATAAAGATATGTCTGTATCCACATCTGTGAATTTCATATTTCAACACAAAAACATGCTTCACTCTTTCTCAGAAAACAAAAGAAGAATTTTACTAAGGAAAAAAATGAAAATATATTTCCTACTGAAATATATGGGGTTGCTTTTCATTCTTTATCTCATCTAAATCAACATTCAACTGAAATCAATATTATGTGTGGAAAATTTACAGAAAGTTTTAATCAAATTCAGGTTTTCCTTATGGTCCAGGACCTGTGTCATTCTGCATTATCGTAATGGCTACCTTTAGTTCAGGCGGCCAAACTCTTCCGTGTTTCGAGATTCTATGTTAATTTTCCTAAATTTGGACGGATATTATTTATAGTGGCTGATATCAAGATTATAATTGACTACTTTTATTTATGTCTTGACAGGTGACCCTATATCATAAATAAGCCACTCTGTGAAAAAATAAAGCTACAAACATCTGCATCCAAAGCCAAACAAACCCTTCTGAAATTTGGTAAACTTTTCTTTAAGCAACAGCAATGGCCTCATAATTTGTAGAGCAATCAGGGAAAAGGTAAGTCTTTGAAAAACTGTGATTTGCACATGCTTTCTGGAAAGCTAAGGGACAGATTTTTATTTTCAGTGAATATAACTTGTATCACCCACATAACTTAAATCTGCTCTCTCTAATAGAGATCTTGTACACCATTCTTACAGAATGATGGATGAAATTCAAACCCCTTATCAGATATAGATGACTGGATTTACACATGCAGTATTCCCAGAGTAATCATGGCTGTAAAGGCTTAGAAATTTTTTCTTGTAAATCAAGATATGTCCCAAGGTGCAAACTAAAAACAGAGTTGAAACTACAACACATACCTCACTGAATTTATGTGGACAGAGATAAGTAAACAGGGCTTTTAGAGATACCTTAGAGTTTTCAGTGCTGTTCTGGGAGGCCATGGGTCTCCTACAGATCTTGTCATATCTGCCAGGCCCTTGTGGATATCTAACATACCCAGGAATGTCTCCATTGACACTAGAAATGACTAGGAAAAAGGCTTGCTCTCTGAATTTTTTAATTTTGGAGACAGAAGCAGCTGACTGTATGCATCTAGATGGCCACTTTTGGAAACAATACAAAGCCCAATAGAAATATCAGAGAAAATTGTCGAAGTCCTGCAGTGACTTCTTATGTGCATCAACAGCCAGTCCTAGCTTATACTGATTCCCATTTAGGCATTGCATATCCTTCTTTATGGGTTAAGAACTGGCTTGAGGGCCGGGCCCAGAGAGTGCTGGTGAACGGGGCTGCATCCAGCTGGCAGCCGGTCACCAGTGGTGTCCCCCAGGGATCAGTGCTGGGCCCAGTCCTGTTTAACATCTTTATCGATGATTTAGATGAGGGGATTGAGTCCATCATCAGCAAATTTGCAGACGACACCAAGTTGGGAGGGAGTGTTGATCAGCTGGAAGGCAGGAGGGCTCTGCAGAGGGACCTGGATAGACTGGAGAGTTGGGCTGACTCCAATGGGATGAAGTTCAACAAGGCCAAGTGCCGGGTCCTGCACTTTGGCCACAACAACCCCCTTGCAGCGCTACAGGCTGGGCACAGCGTGGCTGGAGAGCAGCCAGACAGAAAGGGATCTGGGGGTGCTGATTGACAGGAGGCTGAACATGAGCCAGCAGTGTGCCCAGGTGGCCAAGAAGGCCAATGGCATTCTGGCCTGGATCAGGAACAGCGTGGCCAGCAGGAGCAGGGAAGTGATCCTTCCCCTGTACTCTGCATTGGTGAGGCCACACCTTGAGTATTGTGTCCAGTTCTGGGCCCCTCAGTTCAGGAAGGATATTGAGGTGCTGGAGCAGGTCCAGAGAAGAGCAACCAGGCTGCTGAAGGGACTTGAGCACAAGCCCTGTGAGGAGAGGCTGAGGGAGCTGGGGTTGTTTAGCCTGGAGAAAAGGAGGCTCAGGGGAGACCTCATCACTCTCTACAACTCCCTGAAAGGAGGTTGTAGCCAGGTGGGTGTCGGTCTCTTCTCCCAGGCAATCAGCAGCAGGACAAGAGGGCACGGGCTTAAGCTCTGCCAGGGGAGGTTTAGGTTGGATATTAGAAAGAAGTTCTTTACAGAGAGAGTGATCAGGCATTGGAATGGCCTGATCAGGGAGGTGGTGGATTCACTGTCCCTGGAGATTTTTAAGACGAGGCTGGATGTGGCACTGAGTGGCATGATCTAGTAATCACAGTGAGGCTGGATCAAGGGTTGGACTTGATGAGCTCGGAGGTCTCTTCCAACCCAGTTAATTCTTTGATTCTAAGATTCCAAAGATATTCATACTTTCTAGGTAATATACCACAACCATGGCCACTCTGCTTCTCTTGACTCAAAAAGCTCCTGCATGATGCAGTGCCCTTCATATATCAATGCACTTGGTTTAATTTTTCCCCTAAGTAAAATTTTATTTGACTGTTCATTGTCAAGAGAGTGGAAAAAAACATACAGAACCTGATGTTGAGCAGGAAATAGTGTTTTATGGTCTAACACAGAGATATGCTACAAAGAGCCACAGGTCTTGTAAACCAGCCTTTTTGCATGGGTCTTGGCATAAGAATGACTGAGGTTTGGTCTATGAGCACTGCAAAAGTAATAGCTCCATTATCTCTATTCTAGTGGTTTTGCCTTCATGAGCACTTACATTTCTTACTTATTATCTGTTTTGTAATTAGCTGTTCCCATAATAGAATGTCCTGTGCTGAAAACTCCATTATCACTCTTGTTTTTTAACAGACTTAAGCATTTTTTTTTCTGCTGAGTTGCCTTTCTTACTAGTTTACTTTTTTTTTGCAACATGTTTAATGGTCAATTACCATTTTTGCTTTAATCTTAAATGGAACACATTTGGAGACACACGTCATTAAGGCTGCCACAAATAAGTAGACATTTCCTCAGAACTGAATTTCTATTTTCCTCTACAATTACATATATTTGATTAAAAAGGTCATACCCATTAGCAACATCTAGACAAAATACATACAGTCCATTTTTTTAAATAAGTCATGTAAGAATTTGGATCAAATGATAAAAGTCTTTGCTCCATTTATTAAAAACAAGTTCTTAAATAGCTGGGTTTTTTCCTTTTTTTTTTTTTTTTTTTTAAAGATAAAAACAAACGTCAACTCTCACAGGATTACTACATATTAAATACACAGTCTCTAATTGAAATGGTCATTTTGATACTTTCTTCATGAGCTTTCTTTGGGAATAGCAGAATACTGGCTCAGTCCATGGGCCACAGAAATTTTCTTAGTTTCATCTTTGCCTTAAATACTAGTGTAGAAAATGGGGAAAATTTGCAGTTCTGGTGTGGTAGTGCAAGATTTGTCGTTAGCTATCAACAATAACAAAGGAAAATAAAGCAACCTTATTCGTCCCTCTTTATCTTCCATAAAAATGAGCTGATCTAGGAACTGCTGGGGGATTATTCACCTTTTGCATGCTGAGAGTGCTGAAAAGCAGCATGCATGACACAGGGACATACTCACTTTGCTACACTCTCAGCAAGGACTGATGTCTAATAGTTGTGACTAACTTCATTGATGTGGCTGTGTGATACAAAAAATGTTGGCACTTCGAAGCTGTGAACAGTAAGGTCGCATTTATTACTACATACCTGACTGTTAGAAGAATATTGGAATGTTACTATGTCTGTAGGGAACGAAACAGATGATTCCTTCTTGGTTTCTGAACTTTACTTCAGAATGTCAACTGATAAAAAGTGTTTGATAAACATGACTACACTTGTTATACCTCTGTTATGATAGAAAACAGGTGGAAGAGGGAGAAATTTCTAAAAAGAGTAGAATATTTGCAGGTACAACCTGCAAGTTTTACAACCAAGTAGAAGCAACTATATCAGAAATATATTGAGGTTAAATCCTGTATATAAAGAACATTACACTGCAGTACATGAAAGCAGCAGCACAGCAAGTTGCATTTCAGATTTTGTGTGAGGTGTAATAATGATTTGTGCTATACAAGTTACTGGCAGAATTTTAGTGAAAGCAGACAGAAACAGAGAACTGGACTTTTGTAACTGGACTGTCATCTTTGATTAATTAGAACATGTTCCCAAACATATAAAGTACTTCAAGCATTGATAACTATTGTAAATGACAAAAGCATATTATACAAATTTGGATTTTTTTTTTTTTCTCCATTTAACCTTAGTCACAGGCTCAGTGAGGCTCAGTAACATCTAGGATTTCTGTGTGGGTTTACATAGGAATCTCATCCTGTAATCAGGTTAATAACATCATCTGGTATAGATTTTCTTTCGTTAATCAAATCTTGAGCTTTTCCAAAACAAGGTCAAAAGTATATGTAAGTGTAAAAGTATATGGACTTTGAAATTCATTTTTTATATCTTATCGGGACTACAGGTAAAAATCAATGATTTTGGAAAACAGAAAATCAATTTCCTCCTCCACAGAGCAAGGACTTTGAAGGAAATAGGATGAAAATACTTCAGTAATCATATTTAGTAATTAGAAAATTATTAGAAGTTGACAGCCTAGATGGACTGTTGGTACATTCAAGCTGTTCATCTAAACTTTTGCGAAAAGTCAAAGGTAACAATTTCAGTGGCAAAAATTCCAATGAAATACCAGAATATATAGAAAGACCAATGATTTAAAGTAGCTGTGGGGAAATCTTCTCTCAGGGGAACACTAATGGAGAGGAATGCATTAATTTTGTCGCTGTGTTACACCAGCAGCATCAGAAGATATACTTCTCCAGTGCTCTCCATGCATTAACTTTACCATGGAAATTGGATTTTCTAAAAAAATTTTTGTACCCACAAGAAAAGTAAATCCTCATTCCCATATCAGACTTGTAGAGTTAATTTGCACAGACTGGACTGTGGGCATTTGAAGAAAAATATATACCACTGCTCAAGCATCATTTTTCTTAAAAGCCTTGGATGTCTTCCAGTATTCTGTGAAAGCCAATGGAATGAGTTAAAGCATTTTGTCAAAGTAGACAAATCCATGCTTTAAAAAAAGCAACTAAACAAACCCACCACACCTCCCAAGAAAAATACAAGAAACTATGAGTACACTGTAATATTTTAATTAAATTTCCATAAGTTTTCATATTTATATAGGAGTAATGTAAAAGTTTGTTAAAATTTATTAAAATAAAAAAGTAAACAATCAGGATATCAAAAAATTTGCAGCATATAAAAACAAGTAGCAGCTATAATTTAGCTCTCAATAGACTAGAAAGGTAAGGAAAGTAAAAATTTTGTTTTTTCTTTTTTTAAAAAAAAGAGGAAATCAAGGGAAAGAAAAAGGAAAATAGAAAAATCAAAACTTCCTTGTCATAATCATCCATAGTCTCCTTGTCAAAATAAACAAATGAGAATAGTCAAGAAAATAAAGAAAGCAAGATAAACACATAAAAAACCCAGTTTTTACACATAGAATCAATTTCTAGCTCAGTCTGACAGGCTACCATTTGTATGAATGCACCTGAATGTCCAAATCATGCTCTGTATTCCTTATTTCTCCATTTAGTATAATAGAGGTCTGTTCTACACTTCCTGATCAACTGGTAAATGTTTCTAACATATTACACATTCCTAGGAGTTAAGCATGCCCTTCAAGTCATATTTTGTGATCAGATGATCAAATCATTGCAATACATTATGGAAATACAACTTCAGATTCCTTTCCAAGTAAATGACAGCATTCATAATATAGCATTTATGTTTTTCCACTGAGAATACTGCAAGCAAGAAAATCTGTGAAAATACTCCAAAGTACAGCAGGTGTTCCTACATAACTTCTTCCAATAACATCATATATGTACTTTCTTAACAAAGTAATTCTGTGATCTGTAATTAGTGCACACAAAGCTGTTCATTACAGTAACCTGAATATATCCACACAATTAAAAACATAGTTTAACTAACCATTATATTGGCTTACTGTGAATCTCTTAAAGACTACATTTACAGCAGTTTAAGACTAAATAAACAGATGATGTGAAAATGAGGTAGAGTTTTCATATGACACTAAATCTATTTTATTTATATCAACATAAATCGAGGTAACATCAGTATAAGAGCTTGATGTTGGAAGGTGTTGTGTAGAGCTATAAACAAGTGAACAGACTCAGACATCCTGTACCAAGACTATTATCATAGAATCATTTAGGTTGGAAAAACCTCCAAGATCATCGAGACCAACCTTTGAACAATCACCATCTTGTCAACTGAACCATAGCACTAAGTCCAGTCATTTCTTCAACACCTCCAGGGAGGGCAACTCCACTGCTTCCCTGGACAGCCCATTCCAATACTTAACCACCCTTTCAGTGAAGAAATTCTCCCTCATGTCCAACTTGAACATCCTCTAGCATAGTTTGAGGCTAATTCCTCTTGCCCTGTCACTAGTTGCCTGGGAGAAAGAGGCTGACTCTCATCTTTCTACAACCTCCTTTCAGGTAGTTGCAGACAGTAATAAGGTCATCCCTGAGCCTCCTTTTCTCCTGGCTAAAAAATCCCAATTCCCTCAGCCATTCCTCACACGACTTACTCTCCAGAACCTTCCCCAGCTCCACTGCCTTTCTCTTGACAAGCTTCAGCACCTCAATGTTTTTCTTGCAGTGAGGGGCCTAGAACTGGACACAGTACTCAAGATGTGACCTCACCAGTGCTGAGTACAGAGGAACAATCACTTCCCTAGTCCTGCTCACCACACTATTTCACACCGGCCAGGATGCCATTGGCCTTCTTGGCCACCTGGGCATACTGCTGGCTCATGTTCAGCTGAGTGCTGACCAGAACCCCCAGATCCCTTTCTGCCTGGCTGCTCTCCAGCCACTCTGTGCCCAGCCTGTAGCGCTGCAGGGGGTTGTTGTGACTCAAGTGCAGGACCCGGTACTTGGCCTTACTGAACCACATACCATTAGCCTTGGCCCATGGATCCAGCCAGTCCAGGTCCCTCTGCAGAGCCTTCCTACCCTCCAGCAGATCAACGCTTCCACCCAACTTGGTGTCATCTGCAAACTGACTGAGGGTGCCGGCTAGCTTCTCGAAGGTTGACTACAGAAATCTTGACTTTCTAAATTTTTAATTACTCACTTAAATATCTAAAAGAATAACAAATCTTCTGGAAATATGGCTCCTTTTGTAACAAGTATTTAAGAGATAAGTATTTCTAACCAGGCACTGAAAATGATTTCACATCTTCCTGTGCAGGGGAAGTTCTGATCCTGTAGTGGTCATTTACTTGTTATTATACTAGATTTTATTCAGCAGAGTATAAATTAAAATAATAAAAATTACAAACTAAATTTTGGCTATTAATTAAAATAATAAGAGCAAACATGAGTGTTTGTTCACGAGCTCACTAATAAAAAATATTATTCAAGCATCTTTCCTAAAAGGGAAAAGTTCTCCTGTCTCAACATACCAAGAAAATTGCCTTTTAGTGATTGTTCTGGAACTTCAAGTATGTTTCGTTATATTGAACCGCTAAGGAAAAATGTGTTTACATTTAATTTATAAATCAATAGGTGCTTTTAATTGACATTATCACTTGAACTAGATCTGCTCAAGAACACCATACACTTTGTTTTTTAAAATTATTTTAGCAGTGAGTATTTAAAATTTAATCCCAAAATTTCTATGAAAAAGATGACAATAAACCTTGCATTTTAAATATATTACCTTTAAAATAATCAAAAGAAATAATCACACACAGTTTCTGGATTCCAAGAAAGCTATAAATTACTTTCTAATAATGAAAAAAAAAATTCCAAAGAATGCTATAACCAACAAAATTAGAGAGAAAAACATAGAGAAGAAACCAGTCTTTGTGATGACAGTCTAATGGACATTTAGCTTTCATTTTGTAAGCAATCTTATTCTGTTAATAAACTTATTTTAAATTATCAGTTTTGATTAATAAAAAAACACACCTAGTAGATGTATAAACAATGTTTCTTCACCTTACTGGCAACCTAAGGCGTATTTGGCTGGTCACCTTAAAAGCTTTGCTCAAGCAAATGAAGGACTAATAATGCTGCAGGAAGAATGAAATGATTTCAGACAATTGACAGAAATGCTTTCTAAAGGTAATTATGTTTTCTTTCCCCTCTCCCTTGGTGTTCATTACCTTTAAACGGAGCCACACATTGGCAGAAATAATTACCAGGTTGGTCAATGCAGGTGGCTCCATTCTTGCAGGGAAATGAAGCACACTCATCTATATCTGTTTCACATCTTGCACCTTTGAAAAGATGAAAGATTTGAACACTTACTAAGACAATCAGGTGCCAATTCTAATTTATTTGCACCACAAAAATCTCAAGCAAGAGAAACTAACATACATCAGCCAAATAAAGAGCCACACTGCTTATATCAGCATCCATTTAGCTTTTATCACCACAACTACATAACAGCTTATTTCTGAGTCACTAAATGGTAACTAATCTTTCATCTGTCTGTAAGCTTTGAAGGGCTTTTTAAATGTGGACTAATTTATCTTGTGCTATGTAGTTTACAGAAGCAGTTAGAGTTCCAGTTTGTTGGAATGGAAATGAAACATTACACCAGGGCGGATAAAGAGAAATGAGAATAATACACAAGCAAATTAGTCAATGTCTTAATGGATTCTTTGAGGGCTACCCCGCTGTGGAAAACAAGGTTCACCACAAAAACAACTCACCAGTAAAACCAGGTAGACAGATGCATTCATAGCCACCAATAAGGTCTGCACATGATGCATTATGAAGACATGGAGAAGAGTGACATTCATTTATATTTGCTTCACAAGTTGTACCTATAAATATACAATCAGGCAACGGGGAGAGAAGTTACTCCATAGCACATTTAGCTGAAAGATGAGCATTTATTTCAACTGAATATAGTCACATACGAGAATGTGTTTGATAACCTTTTTATATTCTTATTTGGGCATCTAAGACAGATGTTCATCTTCTAAACATTTAAGTTGTTCACTAATTTTTCAAAAATATTAAATGTATCATCATCAAATAGATTCCTAAGATTTAAAGACAATTTTTTTCTATTATATGAATATAGAAGAGTAGAAAACAAATTACACTGAATATAATACATTGCACTACAGTGACATGAGAGGAAATATTTCTTGTGTTCATGATAAGGCAACCGATGTACTCCCAGAAAATTGAAAAAGAAATCTGTTATAGACAAGAATACCATTTATTCCAATCTAGACTATAGCAGAAACCTCCACATAACTACTCAAGTGTAAAAATACTTCATTGCTAATATTTCTCAGTGAACTTAATTTTTTATCATTTGAAGAATAAGTGAAAAGTTACTTCAATTGCAAGGTTTGGGAGTTAAAGAAATTTTAAGAAGCAAAAATGCAAGGGATATTTTTTTTTTTTTATAACCAGCAGTAGAAATGTAATGTTTGGCACATGACATTTGAATTATGGATTAAAAATCCATTATGGATTATGATTTAAAATTATGATTAAAAATCAAATTATGGATTATGATTAAAAATCCATAATATTTAAAAAATGGTGCTCTAAAAAGAAAGTAGATACACTTTAAATTCCTGATCTGAGCTTAAAGCTAAGAATAGCTGCAGATATTAATGCATCCACTTATCAAAGTGATAAGATTTTTCATACGAACTGTAAAAATATGCCAAAACAAAAACTTTTACCACACGTTGCTTTTTTTCTCAATTCTATTATATTAAAGCTGTCAAATGTTTAAAAAGCTTGCAGAAAATAGTATCTCCTATTTGCAAAATTTCACTGAACCCCACTAATCTGTTTTCAACAGCCAAGCCACTAATCAGCAGCAAACACTCAGATCCAGACTGTCATGAAAACTAAATAGATAATTTAGTCAAGATGCAGTTTCCCTAACTGACATGTTTATAACTTCAGATGACACCCATATGAGCATATATGGATCTCGTCCAATATGTTAAAAAACTGGTGTAAAACTCAAAGTAGATTTACAAAGTTATAATTCTATGGATTTTTTAATACCTTCGAATCCATCCTTACAGATGCAACTGAAGGCATTCAGATGATCAACGCAAGTAGCTCCATTGTGACAAGGGCCACTAAGGCACTCATCCACTTCAATCTCGCAGTTATGACCTGGAAACAAGTCAAGGTTTCACTTCAGTAGGAGCACATCACTGGTGAGTCACCAGTGCAAGCAGCAACAACAAAATAACTGAGGTTAGAGAACTTTTACCAATAAGCCATAAATTGTCTTCGGGGAATTCATTTCTTGGTGATTAAAGGAAAAATAGAATGTATATAAATATAACATAATGTTCAACAAAGATCTGATGAGATTTTTAAAGATTAATTTATAAATGTAGTTCAAAATTTGCATATTTTCATATTTTAAGGGCAATAAAGTCTTGAGTTTTCCTAAAACATCACAAAAGTGTTAAGTATGGTGTTTAAGTCCAAATATCAAAATATCAGTATTTTCTCTAATATTATTCTGTCATTGATTTATTAATTTATAGGTTTGTTATGAAGATCTCTGGGGGTAGTATTGGGAAAGATTTTCATTATGGACACATATTTTCAGTTTTTATTAAATTAATATTTAGCAAGTTAGATATTGACACGTGTTCCCAAATATATGAGGGAAAAAATGTAGATGCTAATTTCTAGCTGTAAGTGTTGTATCTAATATTTTTTTCTGGTCTTTGAGGTAGAAAGAAGCCCAGAAAGTATTTGCGTTTTGCATATGAATTATCCAAACAGCTAATAATGACATCAAATTTATTATTGCTTATGCCTAAAGGATGGTAGAGTACTGACTTATGCCTAAAGTCAGTAGAAACCTTCTGACTGCTTCAGAAGGGCTTTGAAGGTTTTATTTGGCCACAGAAAAAGTATAAAATAAAAATACTAATCTACTCTTATTTAGATAGAAGTATAAGAGTTTAAACAAACATTTCAATAAAATAAGACCTCACAAAGAATTATCACAAGTAACATCGTACAATTTTACTTTATATATAATGATAATAATAAACCAACCACAGAAACAAGCTACAACATTTCATTACGTTAAATACACAAATACTGCAGTTATTAAATCACAGATTATTTCACCTAAATGGATGCCTACATTAGGATGTAGAGCAAAAAGTTAAGAGATATGGAGTCTACTAAAGATCTGAATTCCTCTGGTTGTCTGTGTCCTTCTTGACTATTCAGAGAGATTGTAATGTCATCTTACTCCTGTTTTAGGAGCCCTATCCAAGTCCCTGGAGCTAGACAGGATGGTTCTGGGTTGCAGGGCTGATCTGCCACTCAGGGAATTCCTACTGCCCTGGATTATTTTATTATATAGCTTATCAAAAATATATGTCTCTGTAACTAGAAAGATTTTTTTTTTACATGATAATATACCGACATAGCTAAACTAATTTTAATCTGGTCAGATTAATGACAATCACATGCAATGTATATTTAAGCACGAATAGTTAAACCTGCCCAGGGTCTTGGATGTATATTTGGCAGTTGAGGCCCTTGTTACTGCAGATTTTTTATTACAGAGAGCACAAAGTAGATAAATTAAGGCCAACTTGCATATGGCTGGGAGTTCAAATCACATCAGTGTAAGACAGACACCATGTCTAAAATAGTATAAATAATTATTGGAGTGGAAATAGTCCCTTGTACTCAGTATTTTTTACAGTTGAATACTCTTACACAGCCAAGTACTCTTGTGTGCCAGGAAATAAAAGTTTTTTCTGCCTGAATCAGAGGCACACTGCTAAATTATATCTATTACTGCTTTTGAATAACTTTCTTTTCTCTGGTTTAGGACTGACTTAAACTTGTTAAACAACATCACTTTGAACCCACCTATAAAGCCAGGTGCACAGAAACAAAGATAGCCATCCAATGTGTCTTTACAGATGCTGGAGGCTCCACATGGCTGTGATAGGCAGGCAGCAACATCTACTTCACAGAATTGACCAGTAAAACCTGATGAAAAAGAGTAACAGACAACATAAGAAATTTACTACCACATTTAATCTGGAAAAACAGACAAGTGATAGACCAATTTACTGTGTCATTTTCTCTTCTTATGTTTCCAAATCATATTTACTATAGGGTAAAATATTCCAGTTTCTTTGAAAGTTGCTGTTTCATGTACAAAGCAATTCTAAATGGAACAAAGTCATAATGATAATAATAAAGCCAATGGTAAAGCTGTTCTTGCAACAATAATAAAATATATTCAAGACACAATGGCTCTTCAAGAGAATGAGATAGAATGTCAAAGTCTTCAAGTGGTTTTACACAAAATTTCTATTTTTATTGATACATCAGTGAGAACACTGTTGATAAAAGCCTTCTCATTTTTGTATGATGTTTTGTCACCACACTAAGAAAAGATCCTATGTTTCTAAACTGATAAAAAAAAGAAGTTGTCCCAATACATTCTCTTATAAAACAGGTATTACAAGAACAGACATGTTTGACAGCATATTGGAATTGATTTTTTGAGCCAGTTAACTTGTAGTTAATAAGATACCTAATCTTGTGAAAATGAAGCATCTGTGTTTCCTATTGAGGTGTACATATGCACAAAATTTAAAAAAAAAAATTTCAAAGATGAAACATTAAACATTTTACACTTTAGGTATATTTGCTGTGATATAGTTTCTGAAGCCATCATCCAGCAAGAAAAATCATAATTTTCATTGATAACAGCATCTTTATTTTTGAACATACACAATAAAAAATTGCAATTATATATTTGTTTCACTGGAAAAAAATCAAACCAAATAAAAATACTTAATTAATTAATATAAAACAATTGAAAAATCAATCCACGTGTGTGGAGCCAGTACCTAATTCTGAATATAAGAGCAAAGTTTCAAATTGTGGACATTTAAATTGCGACTTTGGTCATAAACCCTCAGAGACTTAAAGTATAATAAGTATAATTTTCTGGTCTCCTACTAACTGAGTACTTAAAAATTTTTTAAATATTTTGGTACAACAAATGTCAAAATAGACTGGATCAGTTTATTATAATTTAACAACTACAGCATGAAAAGCCTCTAGAGACTTAAATCAGAGATTTAGTTCAGCGAGCTAAATATCATTAATTGCAACATCTTACAAACTTAGATACCAAGTCTGGCTGAAGATCTGAACTTCACATTTAATTTTAAAAAATATTTATAAAGTAATATCATGTTTCAGTAGCATAGGCATTGGCAGAACAGATTTTATTATGCCATAGAGTTACCCCATATCTGACTTTGTATTCGTCAATGTTTTAGACAAGAAGGAGAAAAAGAGTCTTTGGTCAAAGATGTATTCCTACAGTATAATGTGATAGCTTTAAGAACCAAACACAATCTTGTTTTATAACATTCATTAAGTGCAGATTCAGAAAAAAAAATATTATGAAATTTTAAAAATTCAGTCCTGCTTGGACCTAGTTTAGCATAGTCCTCAAATTAAAGGAAATGTAAACCATGTTCTTAAGGCATGACTGAAGAGCTTCTGATCTGGAAGATTTTTTAATTTTTGAACATCTTGTTACAAGAGGTAAGACAGAAACTTCTGACCATCAGGGTAGGTTACTGGAACACAATGAGCTTTAGAAATTCTGCCTTGTAGAACAACCCTTTGAGGCATAAATACAAGACAATACATATTAAAACTGCCCTACACATGCAGTCACTTTGGTTTCTAAATCAGAGGATGCAGAAAGGTGTCTTCAAGCTATGTTTGAATTCCACCCCAAACACCAGCTGTGCAACATTCTCACACAGCTGAAGTTTTCCTCCCTGTTGACTGCTATTAAAAATTTAAGTCTCTTTCATTTTTGCCTTTGCAAATAACTGTTAAGATCTGCTTACTGAAGTACTACAAAAACTAATATAAAAAATAATGATAAAATAGTAAAATGGAAACATTGATCAGTGATGGTTATAGCTATACCCAGATAGATATATGTATAGCTGTTACATGTGGTTATGTGACTGTCATCTAAGTAAAGATAATGAATATAGAAAAGCCAACATGTTTTTTCCTTTGACAAAATAAAAATGAATATTCATTAAAAAGTTCTTAACCTATGTGTGCTTTTATTTCTGTGATTTGAATTAATTATCAAAGTATTGCAGCTTGGACAATATACCTGAAGTTACTATACTAAATTCAAGAACAAAGGGTGATGGGTCCATGGCTCAATTTTGATATTTAACATCTGGTTTTGAATAAAGTTTCTCATCAAAACAGATTCGGCTGCAGAATTTAAGAATGCATTATTTCTTATAAAAAGAAATTAGCAAGTGTAGGTATATTTTTCTGCTTCAGATATCCATTTACATAATAAATTTAGATAATGGAAATTTAGCAACAATCTATTTTTTAAATTTTTTTTTTCCAGAAATGCCCCATTTACATTCTTGAGGCATTTCTTTCTGACAAATCCAAATGACTCATGACAAAAGTGGTTTTTACTAGTCAGACTGTGACACAAGCTCTCTAGGGAGCTCATTGCATTGTGATCCATTCTGACATAGTCCAGCCACACAGTGATTTATGGCAATTTCACTACATGGTTCCTTGTATTCTGGATGGCAGGTACATCTGAAGCTATTAACTGAATCCTCACATTAAGGGTTATTGTCAGAGCCAGCAGGATTTGATGTGCATTTATTCACTCTTATTGAACAAATACGACTTCTGGGAAAAAAGTTATATAGTTCCTGTTAAAATTACATCTGGGAAAAGCTTAAAAAGAGTGAAAGAAAGAAATGCCAGAATTTAATTCATTATCATTAAGATTCATGCGTACTAATGGGTTGCCAATCTCTCCTTATTTATACTGGATGTGATAATAGTTACATACAAGCCATTTTATTAATTTAGCTTTTGGAATAGACTGATTACTATTGTTTTTGTTATTTAGCACCTATCAGAATAAAAAGCTACTTTTCCTTGGGTCCTCTAGAATTTTAATTATAAAAAATGTCATTATTGCAAAAATTATACAAAATATAAAAATTGTAAAAAATGTGCAATCATTAATAGCATAAAAAAAAAATCATCACCTTTGCATGCATATTGGGTTTGCATGGTCAGGTTTTGGTAGCAGGGGAGCTACAGGGGTGGCTTCTGCAAGAAGCTGCTTGAAGCTTCCCCCATGTCCAACAGAGCCAGTGCCAGCCAGCTCCAGGACACACCTGCCACTGGGCAATGCCGAGCCAGTCAGAGGTGGCAGTAACGTCTCTGTGATAATACTCAAGAGGAAAAAAGTTGTTGTGCAGATGTAATGGTGCTCAGAGGACTGAGAATATGTGAGAAAAACAGTTTTGCTGACCCCAAGATCAGTGAAGAGGTTCTCCAGGCACTGCAGCTGAGGATCCCTTACAGCCTGTGGTGAAGAGCATGGTGAAGCAGCTCTGCTTCCCTGAACCCCATGAAAGTCAGCATGGGTGCAGAGATCCACCTGCAGCCTGTGGATTTGCTCACACCAGAGCAGGTGGATGCCCAGGTGAAGGCTGTGAACCTGTGTGAGGTGATGCTGGAGGAGGCTCCTGGCAGGGACCTTTGGACCTATGGAGAGAGAGGCCCACATTGGGGCAGCTTTTCCTGGTAGGTCTTGTGATCCTGACTTGAGCAGGGGAAGGACATCTCTCCCTGAGCAGCAGCAGAAACAACTTGTGATGAAGTGACTGTAATCCTCATTCCCTGTGAGACAGGGATGGGGGGAAGGTGTTTTTAAGATTTTGAGGGAAGTGATAAGAGTGGCTTTGATGGGTACCTGGCATTCAGCTAGGGTCAACCCACCACACCATGAAAGGCAGGGAAAATAAATAATGCTCTTGCCTCAGACAATACAACAGGAAAGTATTTTATAGTGATCAACTCCTCTATTAAATAGATATGATTGCTGTATTGAAGCAACCAGTCACAACTATAGGAGATACAGAGGAAGATACAATTTTTTGTGTTGTATCCTTCTTGCATATTGTTTTATTTCTCAGTCCAGCTTGGGGACAACTCACAACTTGTGGTTATGTACACATAATCTATAAGAAACTTAAATATGTTATAAGAATTTACTATCATGAGTAATTAGGGTATTTGTACATCAGCTTCTTTCCTACATATTTAAGTTTTTAAACAAATAAATAATTTAAGGCAAAATAATTTATACAGATTTGCAATTCAGTTTTCTGTCATTTAGGTTTTAAGTGAAGAATTTCAAGAGTTTTAAATATTTTACAAAGTTTCCTCAGCTGAATAATAAGTGAAAAAAATAAGGCTTATAGGCCAAAAGTCAGTTTCTATCCCATCATGTCAGCATTTCCTGATGAAATAACATTTCACTGGATATTTCTTTAAAAACTCTACTGGAAGCTGAAAAGTAATCATTACAACTCACTTTGAATTTTATATTACGATTTTCTGATAGGAGGACTGCAAACATATTTTTTCAGCAAAAACTAGTACACGTCGTTTAAGCTCAGTTGAGTCTGGAGATGAATCCTAAGTAGCAGTCAGTCTACTTTCTTACCATTTACTCAGTTTGGTATCAACAAATACATAGATATTTTAAAATATCCTTGATACTCCAGAAGTTCTGCCTCAGACATATTGAATTGTTTACTGTAAAAACTAATGTGACAGTGATGGCAAGCTGATGCACCTGACACAGGTAACAAAGGATGATTTCATCTAGGCTACCAATGGATTTACTCTGAGATCAGTTGTGATTCATATTGTCCCCAGTGGACAGACCTCACAGGCAGACCTTGCGGAACCAAAAGCATACCCTTTATAAGCCTAAATCCACATCCTTTTCTGGTGCTTTTCTAAGCTTTTACTAAGCAATTACTGTTGGACAATTTGTCCTAATCACCTCTGTGCCTTGGCACAGGCACAGTAATTTCTCTTCACTGATATATTTGCAAGGGCTGGTCAACCCTGGAGATTCATTTTTACCTACACGTGCTTCAGTTAATGTTCCAACACCAGAAAGTCAAAGGGCATTGTTATTTCCATTGCATGAGTGCAGTCCATCATAGAATCACCCTGTGTACCCAAATGTAAATTATCTGACATACTTAGAGAGTAACAAATTTTAAGATTAAACTGAGTTCTTTAATGGTAACAAGCTGTTCTCTTACAGTTTGGTCACTCGTTACTGAACGCCAGTGCTTTTCAGGCAATAATTTTCATTCACCAGTGACCTGTAGCATTATGGATAACAACTTTTTTCAGTGTGTCATGATCAAAATTTGAATACTTACAGCTCCATAAGAGGCACAAATCTTTTAGAGTAATAAATATTAATAGCTTTTGTGAAATAGCTATTGGTTAGCAACACACATTCCAGTCATGTGCTGTGTTGGCTCTGTATGTAGAGTCTGTCTTAATACCATATTTTAAAGTACTGTGTTCAGATAGGTTTAATTTAATAAATTTGATGAACTTTTATTTGAACAGGTAATATGACAGCAAGGTAGAATAGAGAATAGAATAGAATAGAATAGAATAGAATAGAATAGAATAGAATAGAATAGAATAGAATAGAATAGAATAGAATAGAATAGAATAGAATAGAATAGAATAGAATAGAATAGAATAGCTGGTAACCAGGTTTGCCACAGAACAGTAATGACCAGACATCCTGCAGTGACAAGGTAGGTCTGAAATGAAGCCTGGAAGTCAAAGTCATTAAGGAAAGTCAGATTGGCAGGATCCTGCTGGTACACTCTTGGCATATGGCAGGGAACTATATAACTTTTTACACAAGCAGAACTCCTGGACAAATATTTCAGCGTAGAGATTTCTTTTTTGTTGTAGTAAGTTGAGGAAGGCCAAGAATTAAAAACTAGGCACCTTTCCGATGATGGTTAACATTCAGCTTTTATTGCTTCATCCAGTAAAAACTATTCTTAGCTTCTCTATCTATAATTTATTACCAGCCTTCACATATGATTGGATGTTCACTTCTTATTTACATTCCTTTCTCACTGGTCGGGTCTGGCACCTTTTCAAGTCCTCCACGATCCCTACCAAAGGGAATCGTCTGCAAAATGTCTAAGTCAAAATCCTTCACCTCTATATCTTTCATCAGGGGCTCCACGGACTCCCCGCTCACCCCAACACTTTTTCCACAATACCAGTATATGACTGAATCCCATTCAGTTTAAATTCTCTGGATATGTTTTTGCAAATTGCTTCCTGGTTTCTCCCAATTTATATGTGCATCTTTGCTCAGTTGAATATTTTTTTTTTTTGCCAAAACACTTCTAGATTTTTTCTGTTTCTTTCCCAGATCAGTGCCATCTGTAAATTCAGCCACAATATTCCTAATTCAATCATCCAGGTCACTGATAAGGAATATGGATGAAGAGTGGACCCAAAACACTTCCAGTGATGTTCTTTCCCACACTGAATGACTATCAACTTTTAGTATTTTTTTTTCCAGTGAGTTACATTTTGTTCTGTGGTAGTTTCATTGAGACAGTTTTCCCTGCGTTTCCTTATAGAAATGCTGATGAACTCAAGATATGTACAACCTACTTCTTCCTGATCCAAAAGGTTTATTACCTCTTAACAACAGAAATTACAATGGTTTCACACATTTCTTGAGAAATTCATTTTACCTAGTGAGCATTATTTTTTTGTTAGCTTCAAATGCTTGTAAATAATTCATCTTCACATTTTCTCTACTATTTTTTCAAGAATTCAAGTAAGTCCTGACAGTTCTATACTTCACCTCTGCTCTTTTCTACCTTTCTGTTATTTGACCTATCCACAAGTCAACAACTCTGAATTGCTCTGAGTCATTTCTAAATACTACACAATCTGAAACTGTGTATGTGAAAATATGAAATAAACATATGAAAAGTGCATTTTCATCTAAACATTCCAGATTCTTCTGTGACTGGTAAAATTTTGAAGAAGATTATTCTAGGAGTTATTGAAATACATCTGAAGGACAACACAGCCAGTATGGCTTATGAGGAGAAAGTCCTGCTTGTCAAAACTGATTTCCTTTGCTGACAAGGTAACACACCTAGTTGATCAAGGGAAGTGAACTGATTTAATATTTTTGGATTTCAGTAAAGCCTTTGATACTGCCTCTCACAGTATCCTTTTGGACAAAATGTTCATCAGACAGCTGGATAAACAAATCATGTGGAGAGTGAGCAACTGGCTTGGGCACAAAGAGTTATAGTGAATGGGGTACCATCAGACTGGCAACCTGTCACTAGTGGTGTTCCACAAGGCTCCATCTTAAGCCCTGTGCTCTTCAACATCTTCATAAATGACTTGGATGTAGGATCAAAAGAATACTAAATTTGCTGATAATACAAAATTGGAAGGAGCTGTTGACTCCCTCAAAGACAGAGAGGCCCTACAGAGATACCTTAACAAATTAGAGGACTGAGTAATCACCAACGATATGAAATTTAACAAGGAAAAGTGCTGGATCCTGTAAGTGGGATGGAATGACCTTGGATGTTTGTATAGACTGGAGAATGAGATTCTGGAAAGCAGCACCATGGAAAGGGTCTTGGGGGTCCTGGTTGATGGTAAGTTGAATATGAGTCAGCAGTGCCCTGGCAACCAGGAGTACCAACTGTGTCCTGGAGGGCATTGGCAAAGCATCACCAGCTGGTTGAGAGTGGGGATTGTCCTGCTGTGCTCTGCACTGGTACGACCTCACCTTGAGTACTGTGTTCAGTTTTGGGTGTCACAATATAACAAAGATATAAAACTATTTGAAATTGTCCAAGGAATATCTACAAAGATGGTGAAGGGCCTTGAGGGGAAGCCATATGAGGAGCACCTGAGGTCTCTTGCTCTGTTCAGCCTGGAGAAGAGGAGACTGAGGGAAGACCTCATTGCAGTCTACAACTCCTTCGTGAAGGGAAGTTGAAACTCAGGCACTGATCTCCTATCTGGTGACCAGAGACAGGACCCAAGGGAATGGCATGAAGCTCTATTAGGATAGAGCTAGGAAAAGGTTCTTCACTCAGAGGGCAGTTGGGCACTGAAACAGGCTCCCCAGGAAAGTGGTCAAGCACTAACCCTGACAGAGTTCAAGAAGCATTTGGACAGTGCTTGAAGGCACACAGTGAGATTCTTGGATCTATCGTGAAGGGCCAGGAGCTGGACTTCTATGATTGTTGCAGGCCCCTTCAAACTAGGGATGTCCTAGTGGCGCTGGAGCTGCAGATCACATCACATTGCCACACAATCTTGTATTCTGTGTGTCTTGAGATGAATATTGGGGGTCCCTGGTTGTCATCTGGGGAGATACCCCCTTCTAAGTTTCAAGTAGAGACCCCTGAGGAAGCCCCATGTGGCCACAGTAACAAGTATTACATAAGGCTGAGCGAGTTAAATGATGCATTAGGTAGGTGGTAATTATGCATTAGATAGGTAGGTTTATGCATACCTTAGTGTATAAATTCTTTTGCTTTTTACCGCTTGGTGTGCTTGATTTGTGGAAAACATCAAACTTGCACCCTGCACAGAATAAATAATGTATATTTTTTAAACCTTACTTTTTGTCCCTGTTTAGAGAGGTCCCAAAATTTGGTAATACTGTGATTCTATGATTATTCTTTTATTGGGTGGTCAGATCTTTCTTATAGACAGGGAAATATAAATATTTTTTTGCTTATGGTCACACATAATGGATGTTGAAAACTTCTTGGCATTGTACATCAACCACTTTCTATCTTTGTTAGGAAGCAGATTGACACTTTCAGTTTTTTCTTCTAGAAAGTTCTTTTAAAAGAAGTGACTGACCTTTCTGTAATTTTCTTTCTCTTCATTCTTCCCCTGTCTGGAATTTCTTTCTGACAGTGACAGCTATTAAGTGCATCATTTCTCTTCTAGCTGCTTGACTTCAATGACCATTGCTACTGTTTTGGACAAGGTGGACCTTAAGCTATACAATTTCATGAGAAGATGTAGGAGAATTATTGCTCTACAGTGTTTTCCTTTCAAAAAAACCTCTTAAACGTAGGCAAAGGACCACAACAACCAAATACATCTTCCAGTACTGCAAGAACAGTTTTGTCAGTTCCACTAAAAGATGAATTAGAACCAGAGAAAAAGGATTAAGGAAAAACAGAGGGATACTCTATAGATCTTGCAGAAATACAGAAGAAGTCTGATTGCTGTACCACAGCAGGTAGCTTCAGAACCTCTATTATTTTACACTAAGAAGACACAGAATAAGTTTTTATTCTGACTGTGCTTGCTGGCTTAGAACATGCCAGACTATCTTACCATTTTGCAGCATGATGTATTAGAACAGGACCTAATGCTGTTTTACAACTGCATAATAATGTAGACACAAAAGTAGAAAGTAAAAAAAAACACAAAACCCCATGAAATAATAGTGATTTTCATTTTAACATAAGGACTACAAAGTGGTCAGTGTTTGCTGCTTCTTTTGGGGTGATGTCAAGACCTACCGAGAAGGAGATAGACATCATGGAACATAACTTGATTGTTATTTGGAATAAGCAATTTATCACCCTTTCCTACATCTTCCTGTAATTGATATGCAAAGCCTATGGCATTTATTAATTCCCTTATGAATAATGAAAAAACGTAAAAGTAAGAAATTGCTTAATATAGTTTTGATTTTTCCAGATAATTTTTTTTGTTGCATCATCTTGTACATAGATCCGTCTAATATTATATCACTTAATGAAACATAACTTTAGGATCCCAAAAAAAGAAAAAATTTCAGTAGATAATTTAAGCTAAGTTCCAGAGACATAATCCTCTTCTCCCTGTTTAAAGGAGCGACTGCAGATGCTACTTTGATAACTTTAAAAAAATAAATATTTGAGGTCTTTGTTTCCCAAAGTGGACAAAACCAGTTGGAATTTGGGTAAAAACAATGCTGTGGGTCTGTAGGGGGAAAAAAAACCGAACAACAAACCACAAAAAAAACCCACAACAAAAGCAATGACAAAAATATGAACAGCAACAGCACTAATTAATATGAATTTCCTAACTTATGAATTACACAAAATTTCCGTTTAACATCTTAGAAAAAAAAATTCAGTGAAATATGAAGATACCAGTAAAATCAGTACAAGCAGTGAACAGTGTTGCTATTCTTCCTCAGTCACATCTTGGAGGTACTGCCTGCCTTTCAGAATTCATGTGACAAGAACAAGTAGATAAGAGGATGACCTGCTCTCTGTAGTGTGATGTGATACTGGAACAAATAAAGAGCTGTTTAGTTTAATATTCTTATTTTAGAGATGAATGATTTTGTTAAAGAAAGTAAGTTCAATGACTTTATTTAAAAGAGAAACCATTGTTTCTGCAGTACAACGTGAAGCTGGGCATGCCTTTCCTCAGGAGTGTAAAAGTTTTTTTAACTAGAATTTAGGAAGAAAAATATTAAGATAAAAATAAACATACACTAGCTTGCTGTTCATATCTTTATGGTATTTAATTGACAAAATTTTGGGTTTCAACTATTTTTAAGAATTTGCTGATAAAAAAATCTATTGGACAAAGTGCATAGCTATTCCCTGCCATTCATTGTATATTTTCTAGTCTGTCTTTTCTAAATTTGAAAGATGAGATCCAAATATGATCCTTCATTTCTTATCCAATTAGAACACCACATGCTACCAGAAAAGCTGGGGGACGGAGGAGGGCAGGAGGTTTTTCCTAGTAACAGATAAGTAAAGGAAAAAAAAGTAAAAAAGGTAGATGTTAAAACCCATAAAGCAACAGCTCTAGACTTTGCTAAAGGTCAGGTAAGGCAATTCTCTTAGCTGACAATGTCAGGAATTTGATACAATATTTTTACTCCTTACTAATGCAAATAGAGCCACAGAAATTAAAACTGAACAAATGTTAATTATTTTTCAGTACATTGCAGGACCAGAAGATTAGTTTGAAAGTGAGCTGTCAAATAAGAAAGTCATTTTAGAGAAGAGTAGCATAGCATTAAGATGAAACAAAAAAGTTATTTTAGAGAAGAGTAACATAGCATCAAGATGAAACAAATGCATAGATGAAGAATTAAATCAGTGTATGGAAATGTCAAAGGAAAAGAATAAATGTTATCCACAATAAAGAAAGTTAATATTCTTAAAAAATTGGCAGTAGAATAAAGAGTGTTTTAGTTTTGTTAATATAAATAAAGTTCATATTTTTGATTTGGTTTTGTTTGTTTGTTTGTTTGTTTGTTGTTTGGGTTGGAATTTGAATATATTTTGACACATAATGGAAAAATAACTTATTAGTCCCCTACTTTCAAGAAAAAGAAGGTTTTGACTAAATAATTGTTAAACATATAAACCAAACGTATAAAAATTATGTTTAGTAGATACATCACTCTAACAGTGGAAAAAGGCTGTAGTTTGACTACCACTTTAACTGCTTTACAAATAGTATGATTTTAAGTATATTGACCAAATTTTATGTGTTTATAGCCATTTTCTGAAGCATGGTTTCTGAAAACAAATGTCATTTGCATTTCCAATATTATAAAAAGACAGGGAGTCGGAGATGACATCAGTGCAAATCTTATTAATTTCTTATTAAATTTGAATGGGCTCATTCTATCAGCAAGATGCACTTAAAAATTGCAATATATTCCATTAAGAAAAATGTAGGGATGCCAAATATAAGAAGCAAAAAATGAAAAATTAGTCACAATTTGGGAACTAAATCCTTGATTAAAAGAGTATAACCTTAGTGAATTGTGAAATACAGATATGATGGCTTTATAACAGGCCTTTAAAATAAGTGTTTAATATTGAGAGAACAGATTATTCCTTTCCATCCTGTTATTGTTAGTTCAGTAGTTTTAGAAATTAATAGACTCAAGCTAAAGGCTGCCATAGAGGTATTTCCTCATCTGGGGGATTTTTAATGGGTTATTACAGTATTTCTCAAGACATCACCATTTTGCATCTACTTTTGCTAACAGTAACTTAGTGTCTTGTTATCCACTTCGAAATAAATAGTGTTTTGTTATCAGAAAAATGTCAATTTTTTAAGCCATCTGCTAGAGCTGAAGGACTGAATTGATATTACAAATGACCTATTAACCAAATGTTTTTTCCCTGTACTTTTAGCCTTATAAATGACAACATGTTTTTGGAAAAAAAAGAGTGGAAACCAGCAAGTTTCTCTTGTTCTACTGCAGGAAAATTTCAGTTACTGCTGGCCTGAAGCACTATACTGATAAAGATAGAAATATAGGAAGAAAATTAGAATTATAAAAAAGAAAGTAGCTTAGTAAAGTTATTATATCTAATAAGTTAATATCCTTTCACAACAGTGAGAAATTTGCCATGTGCTCTCTTAACCACATTTAATTTCTCTTTCTTCATCACAGACTGCCTTGTAGCAGAGTTTTTAATGAACTTTGCAAGCTATATTGCTCTTTTCATTTGCCCTTTCTTGTTTCCTATTTTCGTATGATGCTTTTGGATTTCATCTGTTTTCTTCTCCTATACTTGATTACATACTTATTTACACCGCCTAGTATGTGATGATGTATAATGAATGGCTTCCAATCTTATCACTTGAGTTTTCTTCTTCCTTCTCCATTTACTTCTTTTCAGTTGTAAAAACCAATTAAAATATATATCTATTTCAAGAATTGGTTTTAGTCATAGAATTTTGTTTTACTTGTTCTTAATTTAGCAAAATTGTATATATTTCAATCTTTCAGTGCAGAAATTCACTAAATATTTATTTGTGTAAGAATAATAAAATGAAAGCTTAGAAAAGTAGAAGTTGTAGAGTTGTTTTATTTTTTTTGTTTGTTTGTTTGTTCTTAATATCTTTATGTCCAGTTTTTAACAGATAATGAAGATTATGTTTAAAAGTATTAATCTTACTATGCTTCTGGGAACATTATGATCAAAAAGGTACAGCTGACAGTGTATTACAGAATACACAGTTGTGTGTTACATACTTTGAATGTGCAGTGTCTGCACAATTACATGACCACTGGAGGAATGACTTCATGTGTACTTTTTTAGCAGCAATTTTTATTCACATAAATCTCAAAGACCTTTATTTGCATGGAACATGTATATTAAGATTTGCATTCTAACTTTAAGCATGTATGGCAACTTAGTCTAAAAGTATGACAATTACAAGAAAGGAAACTTAAAACTGTCATCTTTTCTACTACTGAAATTAGTAACAAAATTCTAATAACAAAAGTAAAGAAAAGAATGTATATCTTGAAATTTGATTTACATAGAGAATTGGAAGGGCAAAAGTGAGAAAGCTGGTGGGCCATAATAAGGAAAATTTTGTGAGTTACAAAAAAAAAAATTAAAATACACTAAGGGATGCAAAAGCAATCACTCTCCACCTCCCACCAATGCCCATGTGGTCTCTGAGCAACAGCTACTTTAGAAAAAATATCTCCAGGCTTTTCTTACTGACTATAACATATATGGGATAACTGGATATCTTTTTGGTCCAGTGGGGTCAGCTGTTTCAGCACTGTCCACTCCCAGCTTTTTGTCCAATCCAGCCAACTCACTGGAAGGGCAAAATTAGTAACAGAGGTGGCCTCAGTAATATACAAGCACTGCACAGTAACATTCCTGTGTTGGTAACGCTGCTCTAGTCACAAATCTAAAATACAGCACTGTAAGAGCTTTTGTGAAGAAAAGTAGTTCCTAACCAGACCCAGTACACAGACCCAATCAATTCTTTGTTTGGGAGGAACATAGATTAAAGACTTGGGGTTTTTAGTATTTTCCAGACTTTCTCTTCTGATAATGAGGTGGTCAGGGACTCTAATCATATTTCTCTCGATTCCAAATAATGAATAATAGTAGGATTTTTTTTTCCCTTAATGAAACAGTAACAGAGAGAAAGAAATTAGATACTGAAGGTAAAAGTAGACAATTTTTTTCACATTTTTAGGATCCAAGCCTACTGGATGGTATGGGCAACGTTCTTTACAGAAAGGGCAGGTTATACATATTAGCTTTCTAGATTCTGCCCTAGGAGCTCAAACTGAGCGTTTTTTGCTTAGTCTTGAGGCTGTTTTCCCTCTGTCATTCTCTTAGAATGAGGCTAGGAGGACTGATCAGTAGTATTCTGTTGCATTATCACACATGATTTCTTTTTGATGTCTTGGCTGACACCCTCCTATAGTAATGTATAATTTTCATGAAGACATAATATTTTTTTAATATGTTATTTCATACATTTTAGGAAGACAAACTAAATGTCACCTTTTCCTGTACCAGGCTTAAATAGTGTGCTGTAAATGTTACTGGAGAGAAGAGAGAAAGGACAGTTTTACCATTATGTTGCGGTGTGAAAAGAAAAAGAATGGTTTTGTAAGATTATTTTTTCTACTTCCTTATGTTAAAAATATTTTAGAATACTTTTGATTTTTTTTCTTTATAAAAGAGAGATTTCAACTTGTGCCAATTTTAGAATTGTTGCCTTTTTTTGCTAGTTCTTCTATGGCAAAACTGTTACACATAATGTAACAAACAGTTGAAGTTTAACTAATTTTTTTTAAGGGTTCAGTGAAAAAATTAAGTAAACAATCAGACCTTCAGTGGTAGCAAAGTATTGGACGTGCTCAGGAAGATTGCTATCAGAAAAATAGCTAATATACCAATAGTCCCAAAACCACACAAGGATTACTAGAGCTAATAAAAATATATTTAACATTTCATGAATATCAGAGAAAAAATGACGCTATGGCTCAGCTATAAGTGCAAGGAGGAACTCCTGGGAAGGACCCCTAATGATTTTCTCTGTCGTTCACTGCTTCCAGATACTGCTTTTGCAGGAATCAGTTAAGTGACAGGTCCTGGGGATGCAGCTGCGAAACCTCTGCCTCTCCAGCATCTCTAAGTGGCCTCAGCCCTCATCCTGGATGAAGAGTCAACACTGATATATCACAGATGTGACTGCCCACAGAAGTTTCAGTATTAAGACTTTGAAAAAGAGCTAACATCAAGTGAATATGTTGACCTCTATTTCCCTAAAAATTAATTCCACTGAGTACTGCTATAAGCAGTTCTGTACTCTTTTGCTACATGAATACTCAAAGTATCTTCTGTGTTAGTCCACTGAACAAACTTTCTACAACTGATTAGATGGACTTGCTTAGAAAGAATGCTATCCTAGTACAAGTTAGGACGTTAGGTATAAGAAAAATGTATGACTTGGAGCAAGAAATTGATAATCAGAATTTTAAACTAGGCATTAGGCAATCTTTCTGGCTAAGTGGAGCAGGATGTAAAAAATACTACACTTTCTTATCAGGTAACTTTGAAATAAAAAAAAAATCATTACAAATTCTATGTTAAGCATGATTATGCAGTGGCAGCATGAAGAACTGAATGATTTTGTAAACATTCCCATCTGTAATCTTGATTATTCACTTTATTTTTTGAGTCACAACATGAACACTTTTTGTAAAGTCTCTTCCTGGAGTAAAAACTTTTGTGTATAAGTGTGTTCTTCATAATAAGGGTTGCCAGAAAGGTTTGAAAGAAAGTACAGTCTTATTTCATGGTACAGTAAACTTTAATAACAATAACGCCTTCCAAAGAGGAAGAATTTGATTTACAATTTTTCTCTGTGTGAGTTTACTCTTAATCAGAAGCACTGTTCCTTTGATTCAGTGTATTAAGTTGAAGGAAAATTGATTTTAGGTTGAATCCATCAATCCAAGCATCTCAACTGATAGGATTTTCTGCTTCAAAATCAGGCTTCTTTAGCAATCATGCTAATCATTCACTAATCCCATTGGAAAAAAAATATATTTATGTACTCAGTTAGGTGTAGTAGGGACAATATATCATTGAGGAACAAATAGGGGTGGGAAAGAAGCTGTGTAGTAGATGTAATGTTTTGTAAAAGACAAAAATTATGCATCCAGTCCTAGAACTGTTTGAGAGAAGAAAAAGAGAGGCAGTCCAGACTCTCATAGGAGGGAGACAGTGTGCAAATAAGTTTGTGGTCTATGGCCTCATCCCAGCCTTCTTTTACTTCACCTTAAACCTGAGATAATTAGACAATAGTACCACCTTTATCTTATTTCAAGTTCCTCTCAGGAGGCTTAACTCACAGTCAAACTCTCTGAAATCCAGGAGGCATGTTCAGCTGGGGACTGGGCTTCAGTGGTCTTCATGTTTAACCCATAAACCATGTCGGTATCTTACAACTCCTCATCCATCCCCAAGCAGAGCTCCTTGCACTCCAACTGCTCATTGACAGAGAGAGTAAACACTGCCTCTTCATCTGCTCTGCCTATCCTTCCTAAAGAGCCTGTATCCTTCCATTCCAACACTCCAGTCATAGGATTCATTCCACCTCATCTCTGTGATGTCAATACTATCATAGCCATGCAGGCATGCACACATCTCCAGCTCCTCTTGTATATTCCCCATGCTGCATGTGTTTGCATAGAGGAATCTAAACTGGGTTCCTAATGAAGCTGACTTACTGGCTGGAACCCCTTTGTGCTGCCCTTCAGGTGTTTCCCGCCTTCCTTTAACCCCTAAATGCTACCTAAATCATTAATTTTCATCCTCTGTTTTGTAGATGGGTTAATTCTTCATAATGACTGCATCTAACAAGTGTTCAAAAGTATTAATAGAAAATGTTTGTAGTCTGAGATTTCATATGTGTACTTCTTACAGCCTTTCCATATTCATTTCATGAATAGGATCTCACTTTTTAGTATAACATACAGATGTTTTTATACTCACTGTGTTTGTGGTTTCAGCAGGCAAAATACGCAGACAAAACAAGATGTGACACTTGTTTTATCCACAATGGAAAGAGTAATGAAATATAGTCACAGCATTTGTAATTGAAAAATTTAAACTAAATACATAAGAATTCAGTCTTAAAAATTAGCCAAAGTAATTAATAATAATAAAAAACCCCTTTGATATTCTGCATCCTGAAAGTCTATTGTGAGATTCTCCGGTCTTAAAAAGTTGTATACATATGTGCATCTATGTATAATACATACATATACACACTTCTATATATAATAATATCTATAAGTACTTATGTATATATTCAATATATTTTCAGGCCTATACACTGTTATTTGGTGGCAGTGACGGCTATGAGTTTCTGTGTTTCACACATCAATAACTTTCAAGTTATTTGTATATTAGACTTGAAATAGCTCATATACATTTTAAAATCTCTTGCATAAAAACATATATAGCTCTATAGGAACATAATAGTTTTATATCACTTCTTTTTCCTATCCATTTGAAGTAAATATTTTTGTCTAAATAAAAGTTTGATCACTGTACTCTTACATTGCTAACTTGACATTATAGAACAAGGTTCAATACAGTGTAAGTGACCTAAGAGAAAAAGCTGCAACTGAAAAAGTACTATCAATTCATGTTTTGCTTGCTATTTTCCATTTGGCTCATAACCATTTGATCCACAAAAAAGAAATTGGGGGTGGGGAGAGGAATCAACAATTAATCACACTATACAAGTATCACATATTTAAATTTAAAGCTGCCAGAAGTTTCCCAGGTGTCTGATGGAGACAGTGTCAGAGAGCTCCATGGTGGAGCCACTGCTGGTCAAGGCCAAGCTCATCAGCAACAGTGGTAGCACCTCTGGGATAACAAAGTTAAGATGGGGTAAAAAAACTGAACTGAGAAGTTGCAGCCAGAAAACAATATGAGACTCTGTGAGAGAAACAGCTCTTTAGACACCAAAGTCAGAGGAGAAGGAGGAGGTGCTGCAGACAACCAGAGCAGAGATTCTCCTGTAGCTTTTGGTAAAGGCTATGGCAGAGCAGGCTGTCCCCCTACAGCCCATGGAGGTTCATGGAGGAGCAGAGATCCCCCTGCAGACCATGAAGGACCCCACGACAAAGCAGGTGGATGCTCTAAGGAGGCTGTGACCTCGTGGGAAGCCTGGACTAGACCAAGCCTCCAGCAGGATCAGTGGCCCCAAGGAGAGAGGAGCCCATGTCAGAGTAGGTTTTCTGGCAGGACTTATGACCTTGTGGGGGAACCCATGCGGGAGCAATCTGTCAAGAACTGCAGCCCATGTGAAGGAATCACACTGGAGAAGTTCATGGAGGACTGTCTCCTGAGGAAGTGACCCCAAACTGGATCAGGGTAAGAGTGTGAGGAGTCCTTCCCCCGCGGGAGAAGGAGTGGCAGAAACAATGTGTGATAAAACTGCACCCAGCTTCCAGCCAGGGTCAATCCACCACAGCAGCCCTTATGACAACTATTGTATAACCTGTCCACAGGTTTTTTTCTGAAAATTAAAAAAAAAAAAAAATTGCTAGTAGAAAAAACAGAAACAAAATCATGATACCTTCATGGTAGGAAGAAAATTAACTTTTGTAAATATTTACAAGTTCAGAATTGCTCAAAGGTTAGGGGGTGAGTACCACTGACAGTGTTCTTTGATTTCTAAGACTCTATTCCTCAGTTTGGAAGCCAGGACTTCTGGTATACAATTTATATTCTGGAAACAAATTCTGCTGACACCATCTGAATAGCAATTGTAGCATATCCTTAAAGCATAACTGCTCAGTCCTCTCTTTCCAAGCAAAAAAAATATTACTTAGTTGTGTTCTTATGAAAAAACTCTATTTCTTTCTTGAATACCACAGAACATTTCTCAAATATATATCATATGACTTCTTACCTGGCATACAGCTACAGTAAAATTCACCAATCAAATTATGGCAATGGCCTCCGTTTTTGCAGGGCTTGAAGGAACATTCATCAATATCTGTAGAACAGTTTTTGTCTGACAGAAAAGAAAATTAAACATTAAAACTATAAATCATGCTGAGAAAGCAGAAAAGCTACTTCACAGTGCAAGTGACAACTGCATAATTTAAATCTTCCAGGTTGGAAACACTATTTTATTTCTGTTTGACAACCCTAAAACTAGAGATATTCATAGATCATAGCTGATAGTTTACAAATTAAATATTTTAAAGGAATAAGTATGAACAGCATTTGCAAATACATGCCTTGTGTATTCTAGCATTGCATATCAACACCATAATCACTAGGGCTATATGCCAACATTTAAAAAACTGTTTAAGAGATTTAATAACCTCAGTAACAATAGTAAGATATTTCTCGAAGTTTGCTTCCATGTTTAGATGAATGAAGCCATTACTCAAATCCAAAATGAAAATCACAATTCACTCAGCTGTTTCTTCATATTTCTGCTTTAAAAGAGATTTAATAAAGTTGTAATTCAAATTAATTCAAATGTGAAACAACAAAACTATAGGAGAACATAAAGAAGACAGAGAAGGATATTTAAAAGACAATGTAAAAGCTGGCTTATGAAAACAATTAACTCATTGGACATACCAAAGAAAATCCAGTCCTTCATCTCTCTATTGTGCACTGCATTAATTTAGAGCAATCACTAGTCTGGTATAAATAACACTGTGACCTTTCTGATCCAAAATTGATCAAAAATCAAGGGGCAGCTGTATAGACTAAGAGTTCCCATGAATACCAGAAGCTAATCCAGTGACAGAGCAGGAAAACTGTAACAGTCACTGATGTGAACAAGCAGAATTACTGTTGGTATGCTACACAGAAATTGTTGGAAGGTTCCTTGTATCACTCAAATCAGATATAGCATGCAGGTAATGCCTCCCAGGAATACCAGAAGTTGAATTAAAGGATCAAGGATCATGTGGGGCTTCTGGGGTCCTTCTTGGACAAACAGAGCTCAGATAATCATATATTCATTGTAATAATAAATTCATGGCTGGCAGATGTTGTCCCTCTGCAGTTTTGTCTTCTGTAACCATAAGATGTAGTTTGAGCTAATATGTAAAAATAGAATGTAAACAAAAATCAAAACAAATAAGCAGAAGAGAAAGTGAGGAGGAGATAGAGGAAGGAAAAAAATCAACACCCTTTGCATTGTTCCTCTAAAACACTTATTTAGAAAAGGGTTTAAGGGGATGGAAGGAGAAGCCCATAGACAGGGATAATGATAGAAACTAGGTAAGACTTACATGGGAAATACTGCATACTCACATCTAATATACTGTAGTTAATGGTTCAATACAGATCACAAATCCAGTAAAATCAGTTTAAGGAAATCTTAGATTTTTATAGCTTGTGAGTTTTTCTGTAGTTTTGGTTTGGTTTTGTTTTTAATATTTTAAATAAATAAAAGAACTAGCAGAATCCTTAAGCACACAGGACTTGGACTGATAGGGTATTTAACTACAAATCCATAATTTTTGAAAGAAAACATTAATCAGAAATTCAGGGATATTTGAATGTGCTATTGTCAATTTTTTTCATGCAATGGCAAAAAAGGTAACTACAAACAGATTTTCTGGGATCTGATTCAAAGTAAAAGGGAAAAGTACTCTCTGACTATGAAGAAAGGAATGTGAAGAACTTGGGTGAGAGCTATCCATGAAAAGGGAGAGTGGAGGAGGGTGATTTTGAAAGAAGTTTACTTCCCATTTAGTTCCACTAATTTTTTTTTTCCAGCACTCTGGATGGTAGACAACAAAGTAAGCTTACTGATGGCAAGACAAAAATATTAGAAGTCTTTACAAATAGGTTGTGTAATGTAATCCAATCAGAATAAGTGGAAGATACCATACAGAAAATCACAATTTAAGCAGGAACAAACCCCAGAATTTTGTTTCAAATTAAATTGTGTACTGGGATATATAAAAAGAACATATCCGGTTAGAATCATAAAGTAATCCTTCCATTCTTATCTAGTTGGAGTAAAACTGCATTTAGAGTGTTTTGCATTGTGCAGTGAGTTGCATTCAAGGAAAATGTGGACAAAATAATGGTCCATATGAGCATGACAGGCATGACAAAGAGCTTAAAGGCATGACTTATTGGGATGAACAAAATGAATGGGGTTGTGAAGCCCAAGTAAGAAAAATTTGAATAGAAATTTGATGACAATCATAAAATAAGAAAGTACTTTTGCAAAAGTCATCTGTTCTCTGGGTTAACAGCAGACAAGGTAAGAAGTAATGCATTTAAACTGCAGTGAAAGATTAGATAATAAGGAATTCCTCCTAATGGTTAGTGTAATATCACACTGGAAAGGTTGCCTGAGAAAAATAAAGAATATGTTGGACTTCTTTAAGATACATAGGTGGTAAACAACATAGGATATTATATGCTTTCTGCTGGGATAAGCATGGCATAGATTATAGCTAGTGTTTCATTCTAGTGTTGTGATTATATCATTTACAGGGTATACAAACTGTTTATAACACTGAAGAAGGTCCAGAGAATTATGTTTTTGTAATGAGTTGGATGGTCTGGAAATTTGCTTTACCTTATGATAGAATAAAGGTCTTAAGTTTCTTGGTGTGCAACAACTGAGCTCTGACTTTGGAACCTAGTGCTTCTATCCAAATCCGTGTCTCCACTCTATTTCTTCATCAAAACAAACTTTTGCATTAGTCATATGAATAGAGTAGTCATAGAGGTGAATCCAGGCATGCAGCAGGCAAGAGAAAAAGAGGCTAAAAGTACTAACAATAGCAGCCAGAGACAAACACATTTGTCATGCACACCATAAATGCACATGGTTGAAATTACATAAGGATAAATGGAAAGTCCTACTCTTACAAAGAACGCAGAACAGCTTTTGGCACATTCAATTGGAATTCACCCCTCAAGTCCTTCTCATGAAAAAAACATAATGAAACAAATGAGCCATTTCATACTTCCCGGAGTCTCTTGTCCTGTAGGTAAATGTGAAAACCCCTTATTCTATTATTTTTACGCTGACTTTTAAACAGGCTCTTCATTTCCACTCTCACTTCCTTTCCTTATCTCCCCTCCACAGGAGAGGAAGCCTATGCACCGCTGAAATCTTGTGATAACTTTTGTTTAGCATAACTGTACATTTTTCAATGTACTGTAGGTCACTTCTGGTCACTTGCAGTTGCCAGATACAAGCATAGAAAAAAATGTGCAGGTTATAGCTACTGAACTGCAACTGAACTGTTTGTGAGGAAACAACAAAAGTGATCTGAGAAGAACTGCTGAAGATCTCAGCATATGAGCCTTATTGCAGTGCTTAACAAAAAAAATAACTCTCAGATGTATTTAAATAAAACAAAAAAGGAATACTGATGTTTAAAGTATTTCTGCATAAAACATTGATTACAATGTTCGATATTTAAAAAAAAAAAGTGGGAAGCATGCAGGAAAAGCTACACAATTTATTCAACAACTAAAGAAAGCATGCTGTCGGCAAAGGCTTAAAGAGCTCCATCTGTTTCATTTAGAAGAAACAAAAACAAGAAGTGACTTGATTACAGTGTGTGTAAGTATCTTTACAAAGAGAAAATACTTGGGTAGCAAGAGGATTTTTCATTTCATGTAGAAAAGATAATGAGATGCAATAGCTCGAAGTTGAAGACAAAAATTTAAATAAAATATTTAATACAAACTTCTAAATCTGATGGTGATCAGTATGCCAGCGAAATTCTGGCTGCTTCTCATGCATTCAAATAAGGATTGAATGCTTTTGGATTAACTGTGTGCTTTAATCAAAACTAAGTAATTACGTTCAGTACAAGGTGGTTAATGGCCAACATTAACTGCCTTCTGGTATGCAAACATAATGTAAAGCATCTATGGGTTGTTACAAGACTTGCAGAATAAATATGTCCATCCTGTAGCCCTCTATGTGTCTTTCCTGGGAAAGCATTAAAAGAATTCTGTGAGCCAGATACATTCCTGTGACAGCAATATCCCATCCTGAGACAGCTGAGCTCTGTAGCATCATCATCATGTGATGTGTATGTCCTGTTCTTGGAGGTTCATAAGGTTACGTGGATAACTGGTGTAAGTTACTTTTCTACTGCTACCAGAGCAAACAGCCTATGCAATTCCATTTCTTGCCTGGCTATAAAAGTGACAAGGGAAAAAAAAAATATCATCTTATAAAAGTTGTATAAACATCTTTACAAAACATCACTCTGCATTTAACACATTTTCCCTCCTGCCTCATCTGATCTGAGCAAGCAGATTGATCTGGTTGATCTACTATTTAAGTGAAGAGAGTGGGCAGTGGTGCAATGTCCCCGCTATCACCACCACAACCCTGAAGCCCAGTACGTATGACACTGCCATTGCTAGCACTGAGCCACTACTTCGGTGTCAAGGTAAAAGCAGGTAGTTAAGGACTTATCTAGTGGCCAGTTGGATCTTAGATCCATAGAATTATAGAATGATTTGGGTTGGAAATGACCTTATAGACCATCTAGTTCCAACACCCATGCCATGGGCAGGGACACCTTGCACTAGACCAGTTGCTCAAGACCCCATCCAACATGGTCTTGAACACTGCCAGGGATGGGGCATCCACAACTTCTTTGGGAAACCTGTTCCAGTGCCTCCAGTGCCTCCAGTTACCCTCATGGTAAAGAATTACTTTCACGGTAAAGAATTTCTTCTGTATCTTTCTTCATTCCTTTTAGTTTGCCTTAATTTTAGGAATGGTGTTGTTATGCTTATTAATAAGAGGAGACAGAAAAAAACAGTATAGAATGAACTAATTATGACCCTAGAGTAAGGCTGCTGTATGAAGGAGTATAAGGCAGAGAAGTGTGTTTGTAAGGAGGTACAAGGATATTAATTACTCACATATGGCCAGTTATTGGTGGCGAAATAAACGTAAGACCTAGGAAAAACAGTTTTGGAGTAAAAAAATGGGAAAACAACAAATGACTAACATATTTAAAATGCCTCAAATATAGAAAAATCAGTAGTTCTAGGGAGTTGCAGAACTGAGAAAGATAAAGATATGAAAAACAAACAAACAAACCCCAAACAAAACAAAACAAAACAAACAAAAAACTCCCCAAACAGGACAAAGAAGAAGGCCAAAGAGTGAAGAACCAAAAAAAAGTCAACAGGATACTAAAGAGGACACCAAATAAGGCTCCTACTTAGTGTGATCATACTAAAACTGATAGTGTCATATCTTTTTATAGTATGGCTCTGTCAAAGCAAAGGATGCCCAAAGATAATTGTTTCACTGGCTAAAAACAAAACCCAATACGCACTGGGAAATATAATTTAGTATTAAAATCTCAGATATAATATTATCTGGTATTGCAAAAGCAGTGTTGAACAACAGACTTTCTAACATCAGTGATTTGGTAGGTTTGTTTTCAGAAGAGGAAGAGTGTACTATAAAAAAAAAAAAAAAAACAACTAAATAAACCCATTCTTTCATAAGATGCCACTTCCATTACTCAGATTTGTTAACAGAATGTCTGGGAGGGATAGAAAATGTGCGCTGGGGAAGTAACCTGGAGGCACATTTTTTTGTGTCAGAGTTTATTCAATGATTGCTCATGTCATAACAGAAAATTTAGTCCTAAGAAGTTACGTGAGGCAGTTATAACTGAAATTCTGTCCTGATATCCATATGTTATTTTTACTGGTGCAGTCAGATGTAAAAAGTAAAAACTGCACTCATTGTGCTAGCATATTAAGGTTCATTGTATGATGTCATCCATGACCTTAACATAGAAAAAATGTGGAGTTAAGGAAAAATATGGTTGATTTCTCAAGGTAACACAGGAAAACTAAGAATTTCAGCCATGTTTTCCAGAGTTTTCTGTGTGCATTTCAAGCACTGTATGAGATGTTCTAGATATAACTGTTTTTCTTTTTTTTTATTTGATGAAATCCTCCTAACAACTGATAATTTTTTTAAATTGAAAATCAAACCTATTCATATAAAATAATTGTTACAATTTATCTAAAATTAATTAAACACATAGTCACACCCAGAAAAATATTAATGAATGTTCTACTTACATTATATTATGCGTGACAGCTGACATCACTATTGAAAAAACAACCATTATATCTAAAATAAATGGGATAAACTGAAATAGAAAAATAATCTCATAACACCTTCAGTAGAAAAAAGATAAACTAAATTCCATGCAAGATAATTAAAGTGTTGATTGAAGAATTAACTTATCTTTTGTCAGATGGTTACAACTGGTATTATTCACCTGCCAATTTAAACCAATCATGCTTAGTATTTGCAGATAGAAAACTATTGGAGAAATGTGCCATTTAATTTCTCACACACACAAAAAATTAAGTGACTGGAAAAAACAATTGATTTGTTTTTCTTTCATGCAATTCAGTAACTGTTATGTATTATTTTATCAGTTTCTTTATGCAATGTTATTCGCAGCATGACAGAACTTAAACAGACTTTTCTGCACTCTACTGCTCTTTTTTTTTCCCTTTCAAGTGTTGAATTCCTTCCAAGGGAAGCAGGTTCTCTTACACATGAGATGGCAATAAATACTCTCTAATAACTCAGAAGTGCATAGTGAATAAATTTATTTCCATATATGCATAAATACTGCTTATTTACCCAGCTGCAGGAAGCCTGCCCTAGGCAGTGTTTGTGGCAACCAGCAGCCCATCTGCAGTGCTCCAGATGAGCAGAGCAAAGGCAGTCAGCCCTTCACTCTTGTGCCATCATGGTCCACTATGACTCAGAGCTCTGGAACTAGGAGCCAGGAGCCAGGGAAACATCCCTCCCTCTTCAGTCTTCAGTTTCCAGGTTTTGGTTTGGTTTGAAAAACCTTACTGCCTTGGCTGGAGATCAGACACAGTCATGCTGTTTAAATGAATTTGCTCATTAGGGACATTACAGAAAAGAAGATCTGGATTTTGGGCTGCTTCTTTATGGGCCATAAGGGACAATTGATGTGGAACACTAACCTGATATATGGATGCAAACAAGACTGGGTTCCTGTGGCTGACTCTAAAGATAAGTGAGGAACAGTAGATCACAGACTCACATAATAATAAAAACATTTAGTTTGGAATAGACCTCCAAGATCATCAAGTCCATCTTTTGACCAATCATCACCATGTCAATAAGTGACATATCCAGTTGTTTCTTGAACTCCTCCAGGGATGGTGACTCCACCTCATCACTGGCAGCCTTTCTAATGCTTGACAACCCTTGGTATGAAGAAACTCTTCCTGCTGTCCAACCTGAACCTGCCTGGTGCAGCTTTAGGCCGTGTACTTTCATCCCGTCACTAGCTGACCAGGAGAAGAGGCCAACCCTCACCTTGTTACAACCTTCTTTTGGGTTGAGGTAGATTTCTCAGACTGGTTTTTTATCTTTGATTGTTGAGGACAGGACTAGATATGTTTAGCACAGAATGGAGAATTGACCAAGTCAGTAATTTTACACTGTGCAGTTGTCCTGATGTATGTGTTAAGTAGCAGAATAGTTTTTGCAGGCTTACTGAAAACAAAGATTAGAATACCATAGGAAAAGAGTGGACAGGAAAAGATTTTCAAAAGCACAAAGAAAGGTATGTCCTTCTGTCTTATGACTGAATGAGTTGAGTTGGAAGACACTGCACATCCTTTTATAATTTTGGTTTTTGAATGTTCAGTGTTGCACTGAGCTCTTGTTTAGCCACAATAGCTATACAAAATTCCTAAAGCTCAATAGTATGAAACATCCTAGAGGAAACTATATAGATCTGATCTTCAGAAAGCGTATTAAAAGTCTTGCAAATTTATTTAATCTGTTGTGTAAAGCCTAAAGACTTATTTAAGTCAACATGTGACTGATGGTAGAATCTGACTGTTGATTCATACTGTTTCATTATAATAATAAACAGGCAAAACTTAAAGGATCATTTTGCAGGTATATAATTCATACAGACCATGATATAAGTGAAGAAGTCAGATTAGGAATGTCATGCATAAAAACTACAACAAACTTCAGTGCTAAGTGCTAAGGTAAAAGTCACTTTGGAAACATGGTTTTTTCTACCCAATATTCATTGGTGTCACCTTACTAGCATAGGGATCACTCAGACACATATGGACACTATTGAAATCTGTTTAATTTATAATCTCTTCTAAAATTTAAAATGGGTAAAGGGTTTACAATGAAGAAAATATAATAATAATGAACATCATTTATTTAAGATTTAAAAAAATATCTTTTCATCCCAGAACAGTGACTACAAAATTCTTTTATCCCGATGTCTTACACTACCAGAGAAAATCCACTCAAATCAAGTAAGCGGTCAGTAACCAACACCTCATAAAATTGCCTTCTCTTTCTGTAGCATTGATGAATTCAATACCATCCCACCTGATTGATCCTTTGCTTCAAAGTATCTTACTACTTCAGGGACTAAAGGTGTCCTCTTGTTCAATATTAAAATTTCTTACTTCACCTTTCTTCAGGTTTGGTTAATGCCCAGAATTAACTAATCTGGATATGTTGAGCAAGTTTTTTTCTAACCTTTGAGGCTAGTCAGGTTTACAGACCTGGACTGCCTTTACCTATCTCAGCTGCCAGAGGTTCTTGAAACCTCACTAACTAGCAAAATCGAACAAAGCATTGTGAGGGAGGAGGTGGCAGTGCTGCCATTTGTCTTTTTGTCCAGTAGCTCTTTACTGTGGGATAATTACTATGATCCTGTGTATGCAGATTTCCACAAGAGGGCACTTGAGAGAAAGCTTTGATTGAAGAGAGAAAATATTTTTCCTTGTCTTTCTCAGGAGCTGCTTTTCTCTGTCTGCCTATCTTGCACAGAGTAAAGGAAACGCCATGCAGCAGGTTGCAAAGGCTTCCAGTACTCATCCTTCCCATAACACAAAAATGCTTTTGGAAACAGAAGCTGCAAGAAGATTCCCTGGTCCTCTCAGGACTCTCTCAGCTGTTTTGGTTGCTCCTACCCTGCTGGATTTCGTCAGCAGGAGAGTTTATCCCACCATCCAGGCCTTCTCCCTGCCATACACGCAGCATTGCCTCTTTCTAGCTCTGTTCCCAGGGAAGGACCAAGCTCTGCTCCCTATGGTGCACCACAGTCAAGGCCATTCAAGCAGGCAGCTGTCTTCCTCCTGTCCAATACTTCCCTTCCAGCAGAGCTTTAGTGCACAAAGCATGTGGCACCAAACGATATTGATGCCGCCAGGCACAGAGCTAGTAAACAGCAAAAGAAACAAACGACCTGACCTAAGACAATTTATACCCAACCAGTTCAGATGCTAAAGATTAACTTTATTTGGAAATGAATTTAAACATGCTAGAAAAAGAAAAATGTGTTGAAAGAAATAGAGAAATATAAATCAGTCATATACATTTACTTGATGTTTTCAAATTTCACTTCCTTGATCAAGTCTCATCAGAAGAATACAAGGTATTATTGACAGGGCATTAGCAGATCTGCTGGTGAACTTTCTAACTTGTTCCTCCATGCAATCAGAGCTAACTCTTCTTATGAGCTAACTGTGCTGTTAATGGCACTTTTCTACATTGCTTAAATATTAAGAGGATAAACAAGCAGTTCCCATATATACACTGTGTTTCCTATTGCCCTTAAAAAACTGAGTATATCACTGCTACTACGACCACTGTTTGCTTTTCTTAGAAGGTAGGACCTCAAATATACAGTATTTTGCATTGAAGAATCTTTCTAGGGACACTGAAGCAGCTGTTGAAAGACTTGGAGAGTAGAGTAGACCTAATGAGATCCACAATGACTGACTATGAATTAATTATACAAACAGCATGAGCATAGATGAAAATATTCAATGTAATCAGGAGGGTTGTTGTCCCTACTTCTAATTCCAGTCAGTAGAGTGTTGGATTTGCTTTCTTGAAGGAGCTGTTCCATCTCACCAAAAAAAAAAAAAAAAACCAAACAACAACAACAAAAAAAAACTAATATGAGATCAACAGCACATATTCACATTTTTGATGAGAAGTCTCTCACATAGGAAATGCAGGAGAAAATAGAGCTTTTTCACAGTGGCCTATTATGCAGTCATATGACATTCTATGACTTCAATATAAGCTTCAAGGTATGTATTAAAGTCTACTTATAACTCATTTGTAACTTTTTAATGTTGACAGATCCTTAATCCTTTTTGTCTTGAAATTAACAGTTATATCATTAACTAACTCTTTGCATCAATATGAATCTAGGATTAGAGTTCATCCCGAGGAAAACATACTCTGTCCCAGGCTGCCTTGGTGACACACACACATTCATTTATAGTTCTGGCTCTGTAATGTGGATTCTATCATATCCCAAAGTAGTGTAGTTGTGTTTTCAAAGGAACAACTTTCCCTGCATATCCTTGTTCAAATTGGCTGTTAGCAACTTACTACAGAAAAGTTAGACATTTTCCATTTTGATTCTAGCAGTATAGCACAAAGTTTTCAAAGCTCCTTCTTTTAAATTATTGCATTAAAACTTCTTCTCTTGTATAAACAAATACTTCGTAATCACCCATGTTATTCTCAAAATTGATATGAAATAGACACATACTATGCAAACTCATGACAGCAAAGACAGTTATCAAAGTAAAAAGGAGAATAAGATCTTGTAGGAAATAGGGCACATCTCAGTTTTGTAACGCTGAATAATATTAGAATATGTTTGCATGAATCAAGAAAACTCACAGATGTCTATGGATTCTGCAACTATTATTACTTTCACAGATTCTAAATCTCTGTGTATCATCTTACATTCCTTATGTTCCATTTGCCTATTTTTAACCATTAACAAAATATGTATGAAGTGCTCCTAAACTGTCACTGGTGTTACTATCAACCTGAAATATTCTACTTCTAACCTAATTTTGCCTCCTCATCCTTCACTGATTTTTTAACTTTTCTCCATAATAAATCCATTTCATTTTTTTTTCTTTCCTTTGCAATGGTCACCACAGATTTTGAACTCTTGTACATATCTGTTTAACTTTTTATTAAAACACCTACTAACTGTGTATGATTTCTTAGACTGCCACTTCTTGTCTTCCTGTTAGCACTTATGATTAATGATGCTCCATTTGCCCCTCTGAAATCAGCAGCTTAAAGTCAAGGTGTTCCAGCATAGTTGTTAAGATGGCATATTTTTTGAGACAGTTTTATTGATTTCCCCATGATCCTGTTAGCTGCTTCTGGCAGAAAGGAAGGCCATGAAGACTATTCCTGATGCAAGAGATATTTTCTTAAACCTGTTAGACACACAAATAATTGTGCAATTTACAAGTTATTTGTCATGAGGATCTATCTGATGGCAACTTTCTTGAAGAGAACAAAGTGCCCTCCTACTAAAATTGTGTTTGTTCTTTCATCTCAATCAAGTATGGCTATGATAAGATCTTCTGAAGAAAAATATCACCAGCTATAGCTACTTACTCACCTGTGTCTCATAGACTGGGTGTTTTTTGAACATTTTTTTTGATAGGCAAAATATGGTTTTACTTTCTATTAACTAATCAAATAGTGAACATACGCTGCTTTCATTTTTTATCATATCAGGAGGGAAATGAAAGCAGATTATCAATCACACAGAAAACTGAGTTGAGTTTTTTTCATTAATGTTAAAACACTGAACAAAATGCAATTAATTTCAGAAAAGAAAATAAATAGTTTAGCTATTTAATGCCTTTCCGAGGTTAAAATAAATCTTACCAGTGAATCCTGGAGGACAAGCACATATGTAGTCTGCAACTAGGTCTAAACAAGTTGAATTGCTTTTACAGAAGCCAAAAGTGCACTCATCAAAGTTGATTTCACAGTTCAGACCTTCAAATCCTTGGTTTGAAAAAAAAAAACAAAACAAAACAAAGAAGAGCTTTACATTATTGAGCTATATTTGTGCCTTATTTGTCTTAAGCATGTCTTTGCATTAATTGTTTTTGATTTACTCTTGTAAAAAATAATCTTAAATTCTTATGGCAAGATCATTCTAAAATCTTTTTCTGCTCCATCATTACTAGAAAAATGCATTTGTCCACCCAATATACTATAAAAGGAGTCAACAAATGAAAATTATAAACAAATTTAGGATTTTGAACTTATTTTGAACTTTTGTTTTAGCAGAAACTTAAGAATGTATGTATCTGCTGACATTTTGACAACACTGGAGATTAAGTGACGCTGAGATTTGGACATTTGTTCTCAAAATAAAAGTCAGCTCTTAAAATCAATTCTCAGACAGTTACTTCTCTATTTTTCCTTTATTTCTTTCACAGTATCACAGAATTATCAAGATAGAAGAGATCTTCCAGATCATCCAGTCCAACTGTCAACCCAGCACCACCATAATCCCCCCTGAATAATATCCCCAAGTCCCACATCCAAACGCCTCTTGACTTCACCACCTCCCTGTGAAACTTATTCCAGTGCTTAAACACTCTTTCAGTGATCTTTTTTTTCAAATATCTGATCCGAACCTACCCTGGTGCAACTTTAGGCTATTTCCTTTCACTTGAGACATGGCAGAAGAGTCCAACCCCCACCTCACTATAATCTCCTTTCAGGTAGCTGTAGACAGCAATGAGGTCCTCCCTAACCCTCCTTTTCTCTAGACTAAACAACCCCAGTTTCTTGTGTCACAGTGACTTTTAGCAAACTCAGAAGTCCAACAGTGTTTTTCTATAGCTGATTGCTAGAGAATCTCCTCTCCAATCTCTGACATTTTATGCTCTTGTAAATGTATTCTAATTCATGGTCATGCTACAAAATGACTATCATTAGTGCTGTCAAAGGCCATGGCTGCAGGAAGACCATGACTAATGCTAAGCTATTGGCACCCTCAGTGCAAGGCATATTCCCGTAATTTCTCAAACGGACCATGGAACCAATTTTCACTGTTCCTTAAGTCATAAAACTTTAGAATTACCCTTAATTCATTAATAATGTATAGAGTAACAGTTCTTATTTGCATTTGGATTTTAATCAGCCTCATGTCTCACAGGTAACAAGTAAGCCACAAAATTGTCAATGTGGATGCCGAGATTTATTTTTTATAAGCTGGCCAGGCAGACTAAACAGCAGAATGATCTTTTCCAAGGTTAATTTTCAGCTACCTTCCAATATCTGTTTTGGCTTCTAATTTAAGCTAACTAATTACAGAGGTTGTACTTATTTGTGGCAATTTCATCTTTCGTGATGAGTTTCTGAAGTTATCACCACTGGAATGCTGATAATAACATATGCATACCTGAAATATTGTAAGCTATGAAATCAGCTCCCATGAGCATATGCTTAGAAAATAGTAGAATTCAAAGATTAAAATCAAAAAAATTTAAAACATAGAAACAACATAAGAGATTTGTCTTATTTTTAACTAAAAATCTAAATAAAATAAATCTAAACCTACAAATATTCAGAAAATACATTTGTGAAAGTATTTCGGAATGACAATGTAATTTTAAATGTTTTGAAACATTTTACTTTGACTACTTTTTTCTTGATATCACTCATTTGTTCATAGAGTTTGATAACACTGAGCAGTGTGCATTTTTAAGAAAACAGACTACAAGTGCTAAAAATCACATTATTTTTGTCTGTGAAAGTTTTAATAGATTTTTGTACTGGAAACCTTTTAAAGTAATTACTATCACCATTGTCATTTGCTTGCTATACTCAGAAAGATCCACATTAGTAACTCAGGTTGAAATAGTTTTTTTGTAAGTTTATTGATTACATTTTCTCTGGAATTCATGCACTTCTCATTTATCTTTTTTCCACTCCTTCAGACTGTGCTGCAATCACAAAGTTCTGTCTGAAAAAAAGGTAGCACTTCCAATTATATCTGTCTCCTATCTTAATGGGCATGGTTGTTTTGGTGGACACATCAGTAAGGAAAGATGCAAATGAGACTTTGGAAAAGAATTAATAACTTCCATAGAAAGGAAATTTTAACAATGGCTTTGAAGACTGTCAAAAAGATGTTTTGCAAACTGCAGACAGTTTTGAAAATTGTCAAAGATAATAAAAATTATTTTCAACAATTTACCTTCCGGGCAAAAACAATCATAGCTGTTGACATCATTCTGACAGACAGCACCATTCAAGCAGGGAGCGGAATCACACTCATTCATTTCTGTTTCACAGTACCGACCTGAAAAACCTGCAAAGGAAGTAAGATAAGTTTTGATTTTCTTCATTGTTATGTGTGCTATTAGCATAAAAATGGTAATTCAAATGTTGTTCTGTATCGAAAACAAAGAGGTGTTATGATCCATATTCCCCTGAAAAAGGAAATCTGAAGTTAGGGCTTCTATGTTTTATTTACAAGAGTTAAATTTTACTGAATTCTTATTCAATATTTTAAATATATGTCTTTATTGATGGAATAAAGCAATAAATGAAGCATGAAGAACTACCAGAAAGCAAGAGGACATTCATAGCAGTATGCAAACTAGATAGAAATTTTCAAGTGTTTTGACTATATTAGAGGTTTTTTAGTACTTTTATGATAAAATCACAAAATGTTTTGGGTCAGCCCCCAGGGGAGCTCTGTGAGGGGAAGGTTGTGATAATTTATCTTTGGTTCTCACTATACAAAACTTCATTATTGGCAATAAATTAAATTAATTTTCCTCAATTTGAGCCCCCTTTCCCTGTGACAGTGATCTCTCTGTCTTTTTCTCTACCCATAATCTTTTTAATCTTTCTTCTTCCCTCATGCTGATGAGAAGACAGGGTGAGAGAATTGCTGCGTAGGGGTCTGAGAACCAGCCAAGGTCAGCCACCACACACGTATAGCTTTGCTCTGTTTTAATTTCAAATATCACCACTAATCTTTGCACAATCACTGGCACATTCTCTTTGAGTGGAAGAACAAAAACATATTCAAATCATTATAGTTCCTAAAATGTATTAAAAAAATCCTTAAATAACATAAAGCAGTTCCTACTGAATGTTTTTATTCTCTTCTTCTGTTCCATTTCTTTCCATGTACCTTAGTGCAATTATTTAAATGGAGAAAAAGTATTCTTTTTTGGATGAGGTTTCCAGGTTGTGAAAGATGTGACACACTGTTAAATGGAGGTTTACTTATATATTTTTTACTTTCTTAAGAAACGATTTTTAAAAGTGCTAAATACAAATAAATCAATAAATTAGAACGATTGTATATGCTGGAAAAGAAAGATGATTTTATATATTTTCTTCTTTTTTTTTTTAATGTTGCCTCAATCTTATCTCATTTAGAAAATAAATTTAAAAGCCTTCAGAATCATCATGAATTGACAATCTATGATGCATTTCTGAACACCAGAAAAAAAATTTCTATAGAGTTGATATTTATGTCAGTAAAATGATGACAAATGTAAATAAGAATGCAATGTCCTAGCTCAATCAGCATATAAGTCCTTTCTCCTCTTTTTGCAGAATTTATTTATGAATTCTAATATAAGGGTAGGTTTTCACATAGGATACCAAGCACAACCTGAACAGAATACAAGAGGAATAAGACATCAGACATGCTTTCAAAAATCTCCTTTTCATTCTTGTCTTAGACTGAACTTATTTGGAAGGCATCACACAATCGCCAGTATTTGGATTATTCTGGATTAGTTAGTACCACACATTTCCAAGGATTTTACCTACGTATCAATGAAAAGGTAGAAAATTTGAAGTAGTTAGTACACTGATTGCAGAGGGTACAAATAATGTAGATTATTAGGAAGTAAATTGTAATTTTGTTCCTAATTTAACAGTTGCTCTAATTTATCAGCATTGCTAGCTGTGCCATTATATTTGGAAATATGATTAGTCATTACTTTTTGATATATTACTAAACATTGATGATAAAAGTATCATCTATAGAATAGATTTTTGGTTAAGGACAAATTATTTTTCCAAATAGCTTTCTTCCTGAAGTGAAACATAGTTTCCACTTGCAGATATAATAAGAGTAAAACAAGCAGTCCTGTTCAGGTGGAAGCATTGTTAAGGTCAAACCAGGGAACTCCACACTGCCCCTTCCAGGTCATTTTTTGTCATTCTTTGCGTTGTGGGGCTGACCTCAGTAACCTAGGATTTCCCCCCTTATCCTAAATTCCAATGTCCTTTATTTTCCTATGACTTGGATATTTCATAACAGTGTTAATTTTCCATAAAATGGAAGTATTGAAAAATTAGTATGTAGAATTCAAGTCCTGAATTAAATGTGTCTAATTTAGCTTTCACTATTAATCAAGTTTCTGCATTAATTGGTTATCTTTACTAATTTATATCTTTAACTGTTGATTCTACTTTGTGTATTTTAAGTGTAGCCTTTAAGCCTATTTTCAAGATCAAAAGTAAACCAAGATCTGAAATATTTGAATTTAACTGTACTCCCAGGAAGAATACAGCATGGAAACAAGCTAAATATGGCACTAACCCTTCATTCAGCTTAAATACATGTCTATGTATGGTTAGTTTCAGTTGTGATCAGGTGAGCTTTCTCACGCTAAATCCACCCTACTTGCATTGTTTCAATATCAAAATTACCAGCCTGGCTATCTTCTTGAAAACAAGAGACCTACTGTAAGGTATTATGAAATATAGACTGCAAAACTTCAGAGGATACTAGTGTAGATACTTGTAACATGACTGTTTGGACCATAAAATACTCAAGGTTCCAGCCTGAAAAGTTCTGATCACCTTTTTAATGCCCTTCTCTGACCACTGGAAAGGAAACAAAAGGAAAATAAACTCAAACCAACCAAATATCCCGGTTCATTTGAAGTCACAGGTGATTGCATAGAAAAACACTAATGTTGGTAATTCTATGACTACAAATCCCTTTTAGTAATGAACAATAGCTGGAAAGTAACACAACAGTCAGCAGGTGGCCACTGTGTGTAGTTTCTACAAAGATTGCTTAGTAGAGTTTCTCAGATGTCTCAGTATTACAGGCCATGTACGGATCATTAGGTGAACAGTAACAACTCTGAAATTATCTTTTCTGTCATGAATATCCTTAAAGGAAAAAAAAAAGTTTCAATTTGAATAATTTGGTCAAAGAGCTGTAGCCTATTCAAACAGTCTGACTACACTTTGAAATTATCTTATATGAAGTGTCTAAGATTGTAGAAAAAAGACTGAGCTCTCTCCTGTGATAACACAGTTTGCCATCTACCTGGTTTAAAGATAGCATGTTCACATTTACTTCCAAGGTTAGTCCTACCCAGTTTGATCCCCTTCCACCTGGGAATTTAGAATAGGTGATTTACCTGTTCTTATTTGTGTTCACTGATAACCTGGTGTCAAAAGAAAGTGAAAATAATAAAAGAAGAATGAGTTGAATTGATGTTGAAAAGGTGTTTGAGAGTCTTACAAATTTATGTTTTACAGCAATACCCTTTAATATAACAGTTCCAGAGCGTATCCAAATTCAGAACTGCATATTTAATTATTCCTTAGAATTTTTTCATAAGAACAGCACTCTGGGACCACCTTTATAGTGAGAATGTAAATAAAACCCCTCATGATTTAAAGTGGTAGCTTATAGCAATTTTATCTCTTCAATGATGGAAATGTGTTTGAGTACTCAGCCTGCATATTTTATATGCAGCTCTGTATACACAGTTTTTTTCTGTTAAAAAAAAAAACAAAAACACAAACCAAACAAACAAAAAACCCACAAAAACCCACAAACAAACAAACAAACAAACACTCTGTAAAATTAGAATTCATTTAAAAATTACCAGATTGATATTTTGGTTTCAGACTTCCAATGACAGAATAAATTAGGTTTAAAAACCATTTTACATGACCTATCTAACTTTCTAATGAGTGAAGAAATGTAAAGCAACTATTCACAAAGGTATTATGAGATTAAACATCATGAAAATGGAAAGCTGAGAGGCAAAATTAACCATTATAAATCCTTTATTATAAATTCTAGCTGACTATGTACATGAATTATCACAAGTTTAGTTTTTATTTAATTAATTTAGATGTATTTCCTTAATGTATTGTAAACTGGGAGCTTTGAAGAACCTATCAGATTCCCAGAGGAGTTATTAGCCTACAAACACTGAGCTAGACATTCAGTTCCGCAGATCTATAAAACAAAAAAAACATTCAAATTAGCTTTCTGTGGGAACACAGGCCCGAGTTGTTCACTTGTTCCTAGCTTACACGTGCCAGATGAAGAACATAAATTGGTATTTTTGTAAATAGCAACCAAAGGTGCAAGATTTAATATGAAGTATAATGAAGAATTGTTCTAAAGAGCCTATAGTGTGAATCAAGACCTATATATTTTAATTTTTTTGTGTGTGTGATTATACTGAAGAAACTTGGGGAAATAAAAGCAAAAATAGTAATACCAATGAAATTAGCTGATACTTTTTACATTTAAAAGTGAAAATTAGGAGCAAAAGAAAATAAGAATAAAAAGTGTGTTTCATATCAATATATTAAAAAACTACAGAAGAAGTTTCTTGTGCCTCTGCTTTAGAGCACAGGCATTTTGATCTTTAGGAAAACAAAGGTGGTTAGGCATAGCTACAAACCTATTTTAATGTAGTTACTACAGACCATTTTTTTAAATTTTAAAAAGTTAGAATTGTTTTCTAGCAGTTGTCTTTTTTTGAAAATGTTCTGACACACTTCCCTGTAAATGAGAACTAGTTAACTGGGTGGAAACTAATTAAAATTGAAAACTTGGCTATCTTCAGGTTTGGCCCAAATAAGGTTTGTTTTAGTTTTTTTTGTTTGTTTGTTTTTTTGTTTTTTTTTGGTTTTTTGTTTTTTGTTTTTTAATTGCTGTTGTTTTGTTTTGTTTTGTTTGTTTGTTTGTTTGTTTTCCCCTAAAAGGATAGAAAACTAACAAGCACAAAAACAGCACCTCATTCTTAAAAATGGAAAAATACTTTTCAATGCTGGTTTTTTTTTTTCCAGCACTCCTTATTTCACAAGTTATTGATTGAAAATAAACTTTGTACAGAGTTTCTTACAGAACTACTGACAAATGTATTAGATCATTTTTGAAATAAATACTGAAAATTCTTATAAGTTTTCCTAATCGTGTTAAAATGTTTTAGGAACTACTACTGCCCTTCCAGGATCAGGGAGAGAAACCCACACAGTTTGATCCTGCCATTGGTAACAGTTCTGCCATTGGAAGCAGTCTGAAATCTGAGAACAGAAGTGGCTCATGAGCTTCCAACCCTCAACATGTCTGTTTGTGATGTTGCAACAACTATGATGAGTTTTGACAGGGTCACCCTTTCTCAGGAGTCATGTAAATGCCCAGCATTTTTTCCTGACATTCTGTGATTTTTTGACACAGGACTAGTAGGCAAAGGCAAACATCATAGGGACAAATACAGAGTTGCAGAGAGCAGAAGTTGTTTTATAAAGGTTTTCATTATATAGTTCACTTCATGCTGCTGAAGCTCTTCAGAGCTGCCTGTTATGTTATCAACTTATTGATGGGAGGGAAGAAATTAAAACCATGAGAAGAATCTGTCTTTAATAGAGTTTAGTGTAGACAGTGAGAATTATCTACTCAAATATTTGAAAGGAAAACATATTCATAGAATTTTATCTATCTCTTACTTCTAACATTTTTAAGATAATTTGTCCTGCAGACAGAAAACAATATAAATATAATTTGTATTTATCTTAAATTGTTTCTGCTGAAGTAAAATTATTAAATTACAACATAATACTATATAATATACTTTGATTATGTTTATTTCTTGCTGATCAGAATGCTGACAAATTACACTTCTTTCACACACATTAATTAAGTTAATGTGCTGAAAGAACATGAGGAAGAATAAGATTCATTTGTATTATTTTTAAATCAAGAATGAGTTGAGTAGTTTTAACTACATTATAATCCATGTATTCCCACTTAATTACATTTGTTATAATAAAATTAATTTAGATAAGAAAACAGAAGATTTGTCAACTAAAATATATCTGCATATTCGATATTAAACAAGTTTCACCAGTTCTATATCCATGAAAATAGGAAAATAAATTTCTCTGAGTGAGTACTCCAAGCATTTATCCTGTACATTCTTACCCTATATGATTACTTTGACAGCTCTGACACCTATGCTTTATGAACCAGGAAAAAATTCTGTTCCTTCATCCAGTTCTGCTCTCCATTAGCCAGTGATAAGCAATATCATGAGACACCTACTCCTGAAAAAATATTTCCATTCAGTCAAGTGAAAAAGCATGTGTTCCATATGTAAATCCTTTCAAGTAGTTGAGAGCACATTTATGGGAATCTTTTACATAAAAATATATTTATGTAATTTGTGGCTTAATCTATAGTTCTCCCTAAAAATAATATAGTATGATATGATATACATGTAAAATACATGAATAGTATACTATAGTCTTGTATCTTATTGTATCATATTGTATAAAATATAATTTGAAGTTTATAAAAAAATAGTGGGTTTGTGTTAGTATAAAAAGTAGGTAAACAAATTATGTCTCCATAAATATTTTGATAGTACCTTCATTGAGTGGCAAATAGCTGTCAGAGCATGTAACAAGTGATGCAGCTGCTACAAAACTTTTCTCTACATTGGAAATGCAAGAGTAAAATACATCTGAAATATGCATTAAAAGTACTAAGTTAGATCGCAAGGAAGGAATTAATACCTGAGAGTTTCTGGGGTTGCAGATCTGGAAAAATATAGCATAATTATTTACTAAGGATATAGTTTCATAATTTTTTTGCCAACACACTCTTACATGGAAGTAGCTATTTTCAAACTGAAAGCTTTATATCTCTTTAGTTAAAATTGCTCCTCAAGATGAGGATGAGATCTTTTTTTCTACTGGTATTAGCCATAGTTTTCTCAGCTAATGGAAAGGTAAAATAAAGAATAAATACTCAAGAAAAGGAATAAGATTCACTTGGAAACAATTTTGTGAGAGAAGTATTGCTTACAGGAATCTTCTACATATATGAAGTTATTTTAAAAATGGAGTAATTTTTATAGAGTTGTAGATATTCTGCAAAAACATATACAGTCATCTGACTCATAAACATATTTCATATGTCAAAACCTCAATATTATTTTCTTTTTCAGATCCTAGTATTAAGGAATAGGTAATAAAAGGAATAAGTAATAAAAGGAATTAGTAATAAAAGACACATTTTCAGTGTGTCATAAATAATCCAAGAAACTGTTGGTCAAATCTCAAAAAAATCAGTTGTTTCAATAGAAATTATGAAGTAAAATGTTTTTGATATTTGGTCACTGAGAATTATGATTCCACTTTCTCATTCTTAGCAGATTCATCACAATCAAAGAAAAAAGAATCTGCATTATGAATATGTCAGAAAAGCAAGACACTTCCTCAGCAGTATAGGCATCTTACCTGGATGCTTAAATCTATTAGTTCTCGTCCTTATTCACTGAAAGCAAGAAATTTTTGCTATTAAATTTTATTTTTAATGATACATGTATTTGTAAAAAGGAAACAATGTATGTTTAACTTTAGTATGGCTCCATTAGTTTCTGCTAAATTAGACCAACACAAATGTGGCCTGGGATCATTTTCACATGATTTTGAATTCATACATTTCACATCAAAGTAGTAGTTTTATACAGTGGTAAGACTCCTAGACATTTTTCAGGGATGAAAGCATAAAACTGAAAAATATTTTATGTTACAGCCTTTAAAGTCTCAACTCTTAAAATGTCAAGCTAAGCCGGTTACTAAAGTAGGTTATATGTGAATCTCTTGCACACAGGTTATGTACTGAAAAATAAGGTGCATTCAGAAACTGAACTGTGCACACCTCCAGTGTGTGAACTCTTCTTGTTGAGATCACATTTTTTTATATCTTATTTCCAAAGGAAGACCATTTATTAAAAACATTCTCTGAGATTAAACAGCAGTTCAATCCCCAGAACTGGTTGGATAGAAAGCTAGATGAATGGCACTGTATTTTCTATTTCAAATGCATCTTGGTAAAATAAAGGAACAGTCTCATTAAAGAAAAGCACTGCTTTTTCAAGATGTAAGGAAGACATTTTATTATAGTGAGAACATTCACTGGAACAACCCCCCAGGGGACATAGTAGAGTCCCCATGAGTGGAAGTTTCCAAGATGCAATTGGACAGGGTAGGAGATGCGCTCACATAAGCTCCCTTTCCAGTCGAAAGTTGGGCAAAACGATCTCTTGAGATCTCTTTCAACCTGAGTTGTTCTATGATTCTATCCCTCCAAAAAATAAAAAAAATAATAAAAAAAAAAAGCCTGTAAAAAAGGTCAGTAGAATGACCAGGGAAATAGAGATCCTATCCCAGAACAGAGGACTCAGAAACTTTACTTTGTCTAGTGTAGCAAAATATAGGCTGAAAGGAGATATGAGTGGTTCTCCTAAGTTAAGGAATGAGTATCACAGGTACAAAGTGATTTCTTTGGTCATAAAAAAATTTAGATTGCTTAGTAGAAAAACTTAATCAGCTGAAGAAGTCTACTTGTACACATTTATTCATTAGATGTTTTCATAGGAGTACTCATGATCACTCAGGAACTTCTTAAATCTGCACAAATAAATTGTGATAGTATTGAAAACTAAAGAGACGGTATAAAATTCCTTACAGAACAATCTTCATATGATAACATGCCCGCTTTGTATTATACATATTAAGCATAGAGCAGCAGCCTGAATACGATAAGAAAAAATATTTTTCTAAAAATCAAGATTACATTAAGAGTTGAACTAGTACAGCACCAAATATTGTTCATAATAAAGAGGTCTCCTCAACTGTTAGAATGCAGCAAAATTACCTCTCAATCTAAAATTTTAAATAATCTTGTCAGCAGAAGACATCCTCAGAATTCTGGAGTGTAACTGACGTAAGAGTACTGTGTAGAAACAGCACAATGTAAGCAAATGTAAGCAAAAAGAAGATATGCAACTTCAGATAGTAGTGAATTTACACAGAGGAACAGAGAGGTTACAGGAAACACACTGGCAGCACTAATTCTGGCTTTTCAGGTATTGAAATCTTAATTGCTCCTTTAATACAGTTTGTGGATATATACTTACTAGATGCATTCAAGTATTAAGAAGGAAAGAATAAGTTCCTTGGTTGTTCAAGGGATCATCATGGCTAGGCTTCGCGAACGAAGATTTGAGAGGGGCTCTACCCACACTTGCTACAAGCGCGCTGATGGCTAAAAAGGCCAATGCGAGATAGACAAGTCCGGTTGCAGAACGTACAGCAGAAAGACTCTCCAGGTGATATCAACAAGACGCAATTCTTTCTGCGTTGTCTTTTCTCCTCGAGAGTGATCCTGCGTGTGTTCTCAAAAGCAGCAGCAGCGTCATAGATGGTGTGTCTCCAGGCCTCCTGATTGGAGGCCAGGGTAGACCAATGGTGGTGATCAATATTGCCAAGGCTGAGGGATTGTTTCAGGCAGTCCTTGTATCTCCTCTTCAGGGCTCCTCTCTTGCGGTAGCCAGTGGCAAGTTCCCCATATAGCACGATCTTAGGGAGGCGATGGTCCTGCATCCTGGAGACGTGCCCTGCCCAGCGCAGCTGTGCTCTCAGCAGCATGGCCTCAATGCTCGTGACTGCTGCCTGTTCAAGGACAGATGTGTTGGTCACATAGTCAGTCCAGTGGATGTTGAGGATTGTACGGAGGCAGCGCTGATGGAAGCGTTCTAAGAGACGCAAGTGGTGCCGGTAAATGACCCATGATTCAGATCCATATAAAAGAGTAGATAGCACGATGGCTATGTAAACGTTGATCTTTGTACTTTTCTTCAGGTGTTTGGTTTGCCACACTCTTTTATGGAGTTTACCAAAAGCACTGTAAGCCTTTGCTAACCTGTTGTCAATTTCAGCATTGATCTTACCGTCCGAGGAGATGATGCTTCCCAGGTAATTAAACTGTTGGACTGATTTGAGTGCTGTTTCACCAATGGTGATATGGGGATGATGGAAGACTTCCTGAGGTGCAGGCTGATATAAAACTTCTGTCTTCTTCAAGCTGACTTCCAGTCCAAAAAGCTCAGCAGCCTCTGCAAAGCAGGATATTAAACGCTGCAGAGCTACTTCTGTGTAGGCGACAAGAGCGGCATCATCAGCGTAAAGCAGCTCACGGATAAGATGATTTAAGGTCTTAGTGTGGGCCTTCAGTCGCCTTAGGTTGAAAAGGCTCCCATCGGTACGATATCGAATGTAGACACTGTTTTCAAAATCGAGGTCTGCCATGGCCCTTTGGAGCATCATGCTGAAGAAGATCGTGAATAAGGTTGTTCAAGGGATACAATATGGGCAAGCTATTCTTCTTTTACAAAATTCCACTGACCTTCTAGATTAATCTAGAAGCATTAAGGATATCATCTACCAGATGTTTTCATTTTCTGATTATTCATCCAGATGATGTGTTTTACATTTGGCCATTCATGGTTAAGTCATTACTCTCTCCAATGCGGTTAAGAGGTGAAGGGAGTTATCCATAGTTTACCTATCTTGTGTTCAGCAAACCACCCTGCATCTCTATAGGGTTTCAAGTCATATTTTTTTTTTTTAGGTCCTCGGTTGTCTGAGCCTAGGATACTAAACTAGCACAAAACTTTAGAACAAGGAGAGAACAGACACATGAGAATTATTTTGTACAAGTGTTAGAATTATTTGTATAGGAGATAAAGCTTTCTTGACAGCCAGTTGAAGACTGTTGAACAAATTTCAATAGGAATTAAGAACAAACACACAGCAGAGAGTACATGTATTCAATTATTTAAAAAAATCCCTGTATGATTTGCCCTTGCAGAGAAAAATAAAGACAGACTTGCAGGTGGGCGATGCTAGTCACACAAACCATACTGTGGACCTGAATAGAAAACCAGGCCCCCTGACAGGATGATTTTATAAAAACTGTTCAAGCTGAGGCTTACTGGTTTTTCTTGTGCTACAGTAGGAGATCTTCCAGGCTTTTCTTCCGACATATTCTAATTTTCCAATGCCCCATGAAATTTTTGTTTGATGATGAAAAGCATGAGAATGGTTTTTTCCATTTCTATTAAGAGCAGCTTTTTTTTTCTCCCCCATTAGTATCTGTCTTTTTGAGAGGATGTCATTACTGCAGACAAATTTGTAAAGCAACATCAAAATGAAGGACACATGAACAGCACCTGTATACATCCCACAGATGAAAAATTGCACCACAAAGAGCTCTGTTCCAAGCAAGATGCTGAACAAACCTGCTACCACAGGTAGCACAGGCATAACTAGTGTTTCATTTATATCTCTAGGCCCAAGGAACCTCTTTCTGCATTTGTGATTTTCAGGACTTACCGCTTGAGTGAAAAGACTAGCAGGATTTATAGCTTGAATAAAAGGAATAAATTATGAATTTGTGGACAGAGTTGAAAGAAAATACAACACATTTATGTCGTCAAAATTTTCCCTGGTGAAAATGCATTAGAAGCAATATATTTACAAGGATTTAAGAAGCTGTTCTTACTTGGCATTCTTTAATTTGAGTTTCTGCTTTCCGTTCTTATTGGTGGTGTTCTGTTTTTTTGGATATTTTGGTTTTTTTTTTTTTAGTGATGTCTTATTCTATATTTATTTTTCTAACAGATTTTAAACTTACATCAAACTAAAATATTCTTGATTAATCCACTGTAAAAGAAATAGAATGGGCAAATGGTATAAGAAATAATTGTTGTACATCTGGACTCCAATAACCAGATGGACACCTTTCTATCAAAGAGACTAAAATTCTCACACATGTACTGTGATATACTCCTTGGTCAGTACATGCACAACATGGATGCCATTTTTTTCCAGATAAGTATCTCAGGCGACACGGAGCATTGTTAATTTCTTCTAAATAATTCAACTATTAACAATTTCATAACTCCTTAGATTCATAAGTCCATTTAAATTAGCTGTCCTTATAAGCAAGCTATTCAGGACACAAATTTGACCTTCGAAAAACTCAAACATAAGTTTAGAAATAGTCTCAAGACTAACCTTAAATCTAAATGAAAAATAGCTCAGAGTATATAGCATTTGAACAAACTTAAATGTTAATTTTTGCTTCTTGTTGATAAAATCTGTTCAAATTCTATCATATAAAGAAATAATGGAAGCTCCCTAATTTCCCATAGTTTATAGAGGCAAAGATGCTAAGTATAACTCCCAGTGAAACAGCTTGAACTGACATCCTTGAAATTTGGTAACCACTCCTCACAAATAGAAATACTTAATGTGACCATCAGAGGAAGAAAAAAAAAAAAAGGCAGAAATATAAACTTATATCATACCTATTAGCAGATCACAGATGATTGTGGATGTGGGTGTGGGTAAATACCTCAAGGAAAAGCCTGCAACTTATTAGCTGCAGTCATAATGTGGCCTTATTGTAAATTCTGATAACACCAAGATCAAACAAGGTTGCATGTCTTGAATCTTTCAGTTGAGATGACATGGGGGAATCACCCATTTGATCACCTGCTGTGTTTGTGCACAGACTGCTTAGACTGAAAGAGAGAACTGAGGGTGGTCAAGCTTTCAGACAGAAGAGCTGGTACTGAAAAAGAAGCATTTCTTGCTCCTGAAAGCAAGAAATGGTGGTGTAGAGAAAGAGGTTGGTAAAGAAGAAGTTGAAGACCTTGAGTGGAAGAAAGATTCTGGAAGTGTGGCAACAGCCTGGAAATCAGAGAGATGTGGGGGAAAAAAAAAGCCAGGGTGTGCACACGGCCTGTTCTTAAATAAACTCCATTATCCAGAGTCAATATAGACTCTCATTTATACTGTTGCCCCCAATCACGGCTGGGTTGGCACCAATCATGTCATTTTGAAGAGACTCAAAATATGTGACTCTCCTTGACAGAGAATGTTGTTTTACTTACAATGAAAAAGGAGCATACTAAATAGTACACTATATCTAGCATTCTGAGCTGTGCTATTTGTGTACCAAATACGTTTTGTCTGCTAAGTACTCAAAGTTAGTCCATCTCATTATCATACCTTGCTGGTAAATACAGATGCTGCTTTTTAATTGCATGATTAAAATGGGAGCTTTTATTAAATAAAAAAAGTTTGATCTTAGGGCCAAACACTTTGAGTCCGTGTAAATTTTCTCTTACAGAACCAGAAAAATAAATTTTTCTTTCATCTAGGATCTCAGAGAACTGGTGAGTAGCTATGATCAAAAAAAATTGAAAAATATATATCTACAGAAATTTAAAAAATCAAGTGTCCTCTGAGGGGAGTAGCTGAGCTGTATTTAGTATTATAAATATGTATTTAATGTAAGGAGTTAGATAACCATAAGGAAAAAAAATCAGGTTTGGAGTATATTTAACATGGCTTAAAAATCAGGGCAATCTAAAGTACAAAAGAAAAATAAATATTGCTACAAAATTTAGTACTGGGGTGGTAAAATGTTGGTATAATTATTTCAAGACAGCTAAACAAAAAAAAAAATTAGTTAATCTCTACAGTCAGCTACTGAAAAATATTTTCCCCTCCCATTCACGAATAAAAGAGTAATCTGGTTTTACAGAACCACTGAGTATGAGCAATGAAGTAGGTATTTTTCACAGCACTCAAGAAGTACCATCACCATTTTCCGTAACAAGGGATTTTAACAATGATGTGACAGTTTAATGCAAGACCATGGAGATCAACCACTTTCAGTGCTGTTATAAGGTGAGATAACCATGACAAAATGATTTCTGTATGTGTCTATAGGGATCTCCTTATGAGTCTATCATTCTGGCATTACAGTTTGAAATTATGACGGGGGAAAAAAATCATTCAAATTTGCACTGCATAGCAGTGATGCTCCAGCGCGAGTTAATGATATACAGCAACTGAAATGCAAGCCTTTTTTTCCCCCTATATACTGAATAAGAATCTTTCTAACCACAAAGCTTTTATTTACAAGTAGTGCAAGAGAACTTGATATAAAGTAAAATATCAGAATTATCTTCAGGTAATCATGTATCCTTCTTTATTAAGTGTAAAAAGTCTGTCTTTAGGCTAAATCAAGATGTTTCTTTGCAAATTTACCCTCAACAGAAATTCACTTTATACAGATAAACACACAAACAAAATTGCATATTATTATTTAATTACAAATTCAATAACCTATCAGCAGAATCTAAAAAAAAATAGAGAATCTGCTCCTCACTTACTCAAATTTCTATTTGCTTTCTCCAATCCAATTATTCTTACACATCTACCGAATTGAAGTTCTTTAGTTAAAGTAATTTTGACTTTGTTGTTTTGGGTGTCCTAACATATGTATTTATGCATCTATTTCTTAATATTTCATTATTAGCCCTTCATGATCAGTGATTTTCTTTAAAGAAGCAGTATGTCCTTACTCACTGATCAAAGGGTATTTTTTTTTCCTCATAAAAACCTCACTTACTTGAAGTATTTTTAGCCAACATTACTGTTAATTTATTAACAGATCTATCTTTTCTAGGACTTTCAGTAAAAAAATGCACTTCATGTTCTCTCTAAGTTTTCTTGATCACTTCTCTTTCCTTTTTCATTTTCCTAGAGTTCATTTTAAATTTCATCTCTGCATAATTCATATTTAGCCAATTTTTTTCTGCTTGCTTTTGTTTAGAGAAGCATTTGCCTGAATGCCCTTTTTTACTGAACAAAGAAGAAAATGGTAAGAAGTCTGTCTATTCAAGATAAATTTACACAGCATGAAAAACTTATTCAGAATTGTTTCATATCTCTTGTGCCAGGTAACAAAACAACTCTCTGATATTGTCTGCAAGGATGTTTGTTTCCACAATAAGCATGGGAATAGTTAAAGAGTGTCTCAAGTGTATGATTCCATGGCACAAAGCAATGGAGTTTGAAAAGCCAATACTTCTATATTTTCTTCATTATGTAGTTAGAAATTTTTCACTTAAAAAGTGAACCTAGTGCTGGTAAAAATATTGGACAAGCATTGTCCTTAACTACAGGCACTTAAAACAAGTACAATGACATCCCACAGGTATCCTAAACAATATGACTCATTCAGTCTGTGGAGGGACCTCCTTTGAGAGTAAAAATGAATTTCATTTTCCAATTTCTGTTATAATTTATTATTGAAACTACCTACTGGGAAAGCATGACATGGTAAATTAAGAAGGAAATCAAAAGAAATAGCTCCATGGTAATTTGAGTATCAGAGAGAAAATGTTCACTTGAATGCTAATGTAGGTTTGGGATGTGACACAGAAAACTTGGTAAATTATTGTCCACACACATCCTACAAGTAACTTTAAGTTTAGTATTCTAGGTAAATGTTCAAAAAAATATGTAGTCCATAATGGAAACAAAAACGTCTACAAGCTGTAACCTATTTTGGCCTTTTGAAACTGAACATGGACTTCTATCAGTTGCTTAAAGATTTTTGAGCATATCCTATACGAGTTATTAATCTGATGACACTCTTCATTTTAAAAAATAAAAGTAGGTTGAATTTAATAAAAGATCTTAGAAAGACAGATTTTTTTTTTTCTCCACAGAAATATTGTGTGAATCAGCTAATTTTAGAAGCAGTATAAGTCAGAGAAACATATACCTGTCAGGAACTACTGAAGTCATTGAATCAGTCATTGTCTCTTTTCTCACTCCTGAAAGCTGTTGACCATGAAATAGAGTCCTTTCAGAGGAGTTAACATTTTCTTCACATTTCCTTCAGAAATCTTTTCAGTAAACTGTCATAAAATTAAGACCCATGCCAGCAAAATCAATTACGGAAGGCAGTGGAATTTGAAGTTCAAGGGGTTCACTTAAGTCTTAGATATGGTAACAGCAGAGAATTTGTCCTGTGCTACAGATAAGAGCTAAAATTAGTAATATTTATAAAAGAACTTGACAGGAAGAAATTTAGATATAATTAATAAACTAAGCTACTTAGAGATGTGATCAGTGTTGTTACTTTCAGAAATATTAAATTAAAGGTACCTGTGACAGTTAATCCCCACCTACTTTGTGAGAAGAAATCAGCTGTTTAACTGCGATTGACAATCAAAATCAGGCACCTATGTCCTTACGGTGCTTTGGAAACTATCTCCTTGAAGACAGAAAATAAGAAAGAACAGTTCTGCACTTTCTCACATTTGTGATTTCATTAAGCATTTTTGATAAGATAAATTCAGGTGGTTAAATGTAATATTAAGACCATGAGAAACACCAAGGATCCCCTGCCCAGAATAGAGTTAATGTCTATTACCCACACACTTCTAAAAAATTATTTTGAGAACGTTAAATACACTATGGTGTATTTTAAAATAAATAAAACATTAATAAATCAAATATAGTCTGAGGTAATGTCAGGAACTAGAACCCATTCAAATGGAAAGACAAGAAACGCCCAGGCAGGTAATTTATATATTGCATCTTTCACACAAGATTTGGTCCATATTACATTTCCCTTCTTGTCACTGTTCTTCTCAAAATCTGTTTGAACAGAGTCAGTCTGTTATGCACACAAAGCAGAAAAACACTCTGAGATACTGAGATCTGCTTCAGTTCTTTCATACTTCTGTAGTCTAATTGGATCTAAGAATTTAACTCTGTTTTACAAGGACTTAAACCCCTTACAGGGAGCTGATTTCCATGAGAATTTGTGCATAAAGTTTATATTTCTGATTCTTAATTTTTTTAATCAAAGATTGTATACTTCAAACTACTTTTTTCATGTACATTTCAATAACTTTTTCTTGCGTGCAACAACATCCTGTCCTCCCCGAATCTGACCTTTATTTCCCACAACTCTGTTCAAGTGATAACCACCAGTGGTGGTTGTAATGGGTGTGTCTGGCTGTGATGGTTGCATTGGACTTGACGTGTATTTGAGAGAGGCAGATAACAACACAACAGCCAAGAGCTAATTTGAGCTCCCTCTTGCTACCCAACAATAGAGATGGTCAAGGCCTGGCTCAAACTAAGTTTGATAGAAATTAACTTCAGTATTCAGCATGAAAACATGGCTATAAGTCAATTATCTTCCTTTATAAAACAGTGTACAGCCCAGGGCCTGTTAGCTCTCCTGCATGGGAGTGGACCACACACCAGATCTCCCCTTAACTAGGGACACCTTTCAAGGCTACTCCTCAGGTTGGAGAGACTTCTTGCTGTAACAGATCCTTGAGTAAGTGATTCATAGCATGCTACGCTTTGAAATCTCAGCTAAGTATAATAAATGGTTGATTGTGTACATATAATCCTTTAGACATAAAACACTGACCAAGTTTGGGACTAGCAGAGGGCCCAGTTGAACCTTAACTCCTCTTTAAGAAGGAGTTTAGAAAGCAAGGGGGTCCTTCCTGAACCTCGTGACTCAAAGGGGAGGTCTCCTTGATAATTCTGTCTGACTTTGTTGTCTACACAATAAATAATCAAATGTACCTTGCCATTAGATCTTGTTAAACCACTGTCACATTTACTATCAAACTTGATTAAATTGTTTTTTTATATCAATAAACATATTGTTACTTTAATGAGTGAAGGCACTCCATCTATAACATTATGATATCAGCTTTATTATAAAGGTTTTTGTGCATCTACTGGGCTACAAAACAGAAGAACCTACTATTTTTAATGAACTTTTTTTTTCAAAAGCTGTATTTTTTCATTCAAAGATAAAATTCATCTTTAAAGAATCAAATCTAAATGCCTGTTTCCTAACACAAACTTGTCAGCAGTTGTGACTAGAAATTGCTGTTTTGTCCTTCTCAGTAACCCATTCTGTCAACTGTTTAAAAAGTAATTGATGAAGAATATAATATTAGCTTAAATTACTCTTGAGCAAGTGTTCAAAATTGTGTATGAATAGGTGATATTTATTTACTTAGAAAAAAACAATATAGAGGTTACCATCCACTATGTGCATCCTATCTTTTCTACAGTGATTTAATGGTTTCTTGTGCAGAAGTAGTCCAAGACAATTAACAAGCTAATAAATAGTCACAGTGGAGGGTAAATTGCTTTTCCTGCTTTCAAGAAGCATGTGTGCAGCTATAAGATAAGATATTGTCAATCTGTTAAAATCTCAGCATAATCCTTCCTCATCAGATGTTTATAGCAGAGCATAGCATACCTTAACTTACTATAAGTACTGAAGGTCATTTTTCCATATAGTGTCACATATTGGGAGCATAAGCAAAATAGTATTACTTATGACACTACAAATGCAAGGAATCACTTTAAAAATCTCTTACTTTAGAATTTATTGACATATCAATTTTAGTTCACCTAGAATAAACTACAGAGATGTACAAATAAGATTAATATTAAATTAGTAGTAAGGAAAATACTTGGTGAAAATAATAAAATACTGAAAAGAAAAATGTTTTAGATATGGACACCTTACAAAATTTTCATCAATACATACAAATTTATTTTTCTCTGTCACTGTTAAAGCATTTGTTAAAAATACTGTGATGCCACAGAGACACGAGTTTTTACTTGTAAGTTATGAATTATTCTTATTTATACAGTGATCATGAAACAATTACTATTTCGTTAGTGTTACAAATAACACTAAAAGACAAGAATTCAATTTACTACCTTTTACAGTTTAGGAAGGCATGAAATTCTCATTCAAGATTATGAAAAGAATTACCTGAGTCATCCCTGATAAATAATTATAAAAAAAATTGGAATAACATAGAACCTTTAGAAGATTAAAGAGGAGAGAGATACATTTTACTGCTACATTAAAAGTCCTAATAAGAGAGCTCTTAAAAATTGAGATTTGTTAGCTTGACAGTACTTCCAGAAAACAATTAGAGCAAGATTTGGATAGAACTTGTTGTTCTATCCAAAGTTGACGAACAACAATATAATCCACAACAATGATCATTATTTTAGGAAAATAAACAATATCAAATAAAATTTATCCTTATGGCAGTAAAATTAAGAGAAAGCATGTTGACATAAAAAACCATCATAGAATCATAGAATGATTAGGGTTGGAAGGAATCTTAGTTCCAACACATCTGTCATGGACAGGGAACTTTCCAGTAGAAATACACTTCTACATTTTGGGGGGATTATTATCATAAAATATTCTGAGAAACCTATCAATGCTATGCAAAATAAGAGGTCTACAGATTTACTGAAATTAAAATTAGCTAACTTACTAATTATTAACTAACAAGTAATTATTCATTAACTAACAGGTAATTGTGACTGCAGAACCTCTGCAAAGGAGAAATTTTTTTAGTCAGATATAGAAGAGCTGTCTACTTGGTTTAAAGATGTTCTGTATTTTAATAATAAAAATAGAAATAAAAATAGTTATTAGCAAAATTTGAACTTGGAAGTAAGGCTGGAAAAGTAATAATATTGATGTAGATATGCAAATCATAAAATTACCTTTCTTTGTAAGATGAGTTTTTGAACAAACTGTTCCAAAATCAAATGTTTGAATCAAGAAAGTAGGCCACACTTGTGGGTAAAGATTAAAATATATTTCAGAGATACCTAAAGAGGTTATGAATAAAAAAATATGATGTTGTAAGATGTTAATGTATGACGTGAGAGAGGTTAAATGTAAGTAGTGAGAAAATTATGGCAATCCTCCACTCAGTCCTTGGGTTGGCATTTTTAAAATTATTTGGGAAGGCTTCAGGTCTTCAGAACTTTTTCTTACAAAGACAGTCTTAAGATCCTTAGTGTATGTAATTTGAACAAATATGAAACATTGTATGCGATACAAAGATGAAAAAGACAACCTCTTGAAGCAAACTTCATATCATGCACACTTTTTTCCAGTAGTCATAATAGCTTCTGTTTATTCCTTATTCTGCTTATTTTTAGATATTTACTTCTAAGATGTAAATTTGTAATCATAGAATCATAGAATCAGATGGGTTGGAAAGGACCTCTGAGATCATCAAGTCCAATCTTTGATCCACTAACACCACAGTTACTAGACCATGGCACTGAGTGCCACATCCAGTCTCATCTTAGATACCTCCAGGGATGGAGAATCCACCACTTCCCTGGGCAGCCCATTCCAATGTCTGATTATCCTCTCCATAAAGAATTTCTTCCTAATATCCAACCTAAACCTCCCTTGGCAGAGCTTGAGACCACGCCCTCTTTCAGGCAGTTGAAGAGAGTGATGAGGTCTCCCCTGAACCTTCTCTTCTCCAGGCTAAACAATGCTGCCTTTCAGCCAGGCAGCAGTTCTTCCTTAGGCTCACAAAAATGGTAGTAACACTAAACTGTATTATTCTCTTCAGGATTAAATGAAATCGGTATAAAATTCCATTATAATTAATCTTAATTCATTCAGGGCTATGCAGAAAAATAATAATTAGATATGTCCACATTTGTAATGAAAACAGGCTTTGAAAATTACTTAAAAGGAATCAATAGACATATTAAATTACACATTGTTTATTTATAATTTTTATTCATGTGATCCACTGACTCAACCTGACCTTTTAAAATGAGGATGTATTTGAGATGTGAAAGTTTTCCAGAAATACACCTTTATTGTTACATTTCTCTGAAATACAAAAACCTATGTTTTCTAATGACAGTGTTTTGGGCCTGAATCCAAGAAAGCACTTAAGTAGGAGTACAATTTAAGCGTGTGAGAAATGGTATTGATTTCAGTGGAGGCACTTATATAATTAGAATTACTAGAGTGATTAAATATTCTACTGGACTTGGAGCCCATTGGCATGGCATAAAATTCACTTTTATGAAGAAATGCAAAGTCAATGGAATGAAAAAAATCTCATAAAACTTTCAAAGTAGCGACTCCAGTGAGGGTTTACACTGAAACTTTTCATTTCTGAGAGCAGAACAACAGCCCAGCTATAAATACATCACTTGGTCAAAGAGGGACATGGCTGAGTAGCATCTCTTTTTTAAAAAAATCCCAACTGTTTCCTCCACAGTAATTTTTCAAGCAGACCACTCCCAGTGTAAACCCAGGAATAATCTCAGCCACTGAACTTGCAAAAGACACTGAATGAATGCAGGAAACTGATTTATTACATTTCAAAGTGGGACATTTCATGTGTTGTGTTCTGGGAAGGGGCTGTCAGTGGGTAAGTAGGCAGGTTGCAGACTAGAAATATAGGTGTCCACAGATGGGTGCCCTTGGGTGCACACACATATTTCTAAAAGGGTGCTTGCAAGGTTTCTCTGAGATTCAGTGAGGCAGCAGCACAGTACCTCAGACTCCTACCAAAAAGACACAGCACGCCACTCAGAAATGGGGCCAGAAATATCTATGTGGCATCAAAGTCTGGAAGGGAGGATGTCCTGTAGGACTTCACATAAGAGCAAGACACAGGACTAGCAGCAGGGTGGGCTGGGGCAGGAGCTGCTTACATGAACTTTGCTAGTACTATGTGGGATTGGCTCCATTTTAGTTTTGGTCACCATAAGCAGTTCACCATTTATCCTTATCTAAATATTCAATTCTAGTTCAGTGTGAGAGATGAAGCTACAGCATAGGCATTTTTGCTGTCATTTGACATTATTAAAAACAGGTGAGAGACCAGCTGGGTCCTAGTTCTGTAAAGCTCCATGTTAAAAGTCTGTGCTTAAAACAGATCAAATATTTACATAAAAACTATTAGTGGCATTAATTTAAGAATGCTATACCATTTTAGCACATCCCTGCTTACAGGGATTATAAGTAAATTACTTCAGCACATGTGCGTGGAGTTTACCCAACAACCTCCTTTTTAAGATTATCAGAAAATCTAAAGTATTGGGCTTTTATCCAATCTTATTCAACCTCAAATGCCTCCACCTTTTTTTCCTGTTTGTAGAAACACTTGCTGAGTGCTTTATGAACTCAAATAATTGCTGAAACAGTTTGTGGAGGCAGATTCAGTTAAAGACAAGATATGCTTTACAATTTAGTAATTAAATTGTTCTGATTTTTTTTTTATTCCTGTTATTATAACTAATTTACATAACTACATAATTCATTATATGAGAAAATTACTCAGCACTAATTCTTCAAACTGGTATTTAACACATCTGTATCTTTGGAATGCAGATGTAGCTACACCAGCACTAGACTGTAATTACTCTTATCCAGTCCATAGGTATTTTTTTGTGTGTGTCTAGAGCCGGTCAGTTACTACAGAATTGAAATATCTATACTTACTTTTGGAGTTTAGCCATTTCATGCCTTAATTTTTAGGTCTTTGTATTGAATACTTTGGTGTTAGAATTTATTATTTACCTGAATTATTTTTCATGAAGTTCTATTCAATGTAACAGTTTTCACTCTAGGATTGACTACAATATATTCACTCTTACTTTTTCTTTTTATTTTTTTTTTTAACTTTTGTATCATGACTTGGGTTTCTACTGGTTTTGTTTTATAACTGCCAAAACTGAAAAAGTGTATAGAAAATTCTTCTAGGCATTCTTTCACATCCAAATAAACAATCTTGTTGATAAGAAATTTTCAAATTGTGTTCATATTTCATCTTTCTTTCTTTTACGATATTGCTTTTTCATTATCAGTTAATCATGCTGCCTATTCCAGTTTGTTCATATGCTTAAATTCATTTGCCTAGATGCTAGTGATATATACAGAAGACATTCTTTACTGTGAGAGTGGTGAGGCACTGGGAGAAGTTGCCCAGAGAAGTTGTGGATGCCTCATCCCTGACAGTGTTCAAGGCCAGGTTGGAGGGGGCTTTGGTCTAGTGGAAAGTTCTCTACCCATGACAGGGGGTTTGGAATGAGATGATCTCTAAGGTCCCTTCCAATCCAAACCTTTCTATGATTCTATATGTACAGATAGCTTATACAAATATGGCAGTTCTAGTAGCTTAGAACCCCACACAGACAAGACAGACAAAGGAGGGAAATGGAAACAGGCACATAAAAAAGAAAATTATTTTTTTACATCCTGAGCAGATTTGAAAAGGCAATTCAAGTTTCTCCTACATGATTCATAGTTCCAACTGTGTTACTTCTTGTTTTTACAAATGAGAAATGAAAATAAGAAATGCAGCACAATGTCTTTGGAGAGAAAAGAGGAATCTGAAAGATAGTAGGCTGCACTGCAGCTCATTAACCACTGATGAAAATATTGCAGCTGACTATCTCTGCAAGATGCATAAACAGAGATGAAATAAAAACAGTTTGCAATTGCTGTAACCTAAAGATAAATGAGAAATAGTTCAAATAGCATTTTCCATGTCAGAGATTTTTAGACAGGCGGTATCTAATGCTTAACCATTTGCAGCTGGACCCTGAGCTCCCTGGATTGTGCCTCACAGCTTTATGCAAGTTCTGATACAAACAGTGTCCAGCAAAAATCAACATTAATTGATAGACAAAACACCTATATATATAATGTGCCACAACTGTTTTTTATTTGAGGAAATAAGAAAGGTAGGACACGTTATATTGCATGTGAACTGTGGCTATATGCTATTAAACAAAGAATGCATTCTATACAGGACCGATTTTTTTACAGATTTTACAGCATGTAAGCATTACAGCAGCTGTAGTATAGCTGAACCAAATGTATAAAACCATTGCACAACAACAAAAAGCCTAAAAATGTAAATATTATGGAAGTAAATGCTGAAGACAGCTTTATTCAGTTCAGTGACCTGTATGTAATTTTCCTCATTCCAGGATTTTCACAGCTTTATTTTACTGTTTATTTCTCTTCCAGCTACATCTACCTACATCCTTGCTTAATGCTGGTTAACTACAATACAGTTATCTTTCTTCATTTTTATTTTTTATGTTGCAAATGACTGGCACATTTGGGTTTTCTGAAAATTTATAAGTACTTCTATGGCATACATTTTCTGTATATTGCTTTATAATGGAGCCTTACTGCTTCTACTAAAATATTTACACTCAACATATTTTAAATTAACAATTTTGAAAATAGCTACTGCTCTTGTCAGATCTGTCACTATGTTTACTCCCTTTTCATTTGTAAAGTAGCTTTTAGCATTCCTTCTAACATTTTGACAAAAATTAGAGTATAGACAGAAGGAGATGTGGACTATAGCAAAATAGAACTTTAAGTTTTAAATGCTTAAAGACCTTCAAGTCTTTATAGAAAGATTTATATTTTATCTTGCTTTAATACTGTACAATTTGAGATAATTATTTATACAGGATAATTTGCAATATCTACAGAGCAACTCATCCTCTATGCTTTGTACTGTTCACACACCAATAACCCATTAATGTTTCATTTAGGGAACTTTTGCTCAGACTCATAAATTAAGATCGTTGCTATTTGATAAAATGTTTTATAAAGGCAGAAATATTAATCTTGTCCTGATTCCAGAAATATTCACAAATATTTTCAAAACATATTTGTTACCACATATTTTGACTGTGGATACCATACCTTTTTCCAAATATTAATTTATTTTTATGTCCACTATTATGTCTATACATTAAGCAGTTTGAGAGGACCAGAACAAGGCTCTTAAACAAGTACAAAAAGCAGTAAGGTCCATCTATCTAAAGGGTTTAGATACCTGAAAAGAGTTTCTAAATTGAGGCATAAAAAGACAGCAAGCAATGCAGCAGGTTTTTATATATTTGTTTTTATTCTCTATGCAGGAAAACTGACAAAATTACTCTGTCTGACAATGCCAGTGCCAACTGGCTTGTGTAAGTAAGCTGGCTGACACTGGAGTCCTTTAGGCTGCTCTCCAAAGGCTTGATCTCATGAAGTCAATAGGATTCTCTCTGTTGGTTTAAATTGGTTTTGGCTCAGATCTTAACTTCCCCAAGCCAAGGCCTTCATAGTGAGGATTTTACTTGCTGGTCTGACACAGCCAAAGCTCAGGAAGATGACACAGTTCTTCACTGAGAGGTATTTGTTAAACTTTGCATAATAAGGACTGTTTTAATTTGAATTTCTCCACAATATAATCAGAATAGTGATAACTGTGCATAAAATCATCTGTCAGACAATCAGATATTTCCATAATTAAATGTTAAAAGATGACTTATCTAACCACATCAGCTAGGCTTTTAACATTTTTCACACATTCTCATATTTAGGACAATTTCTATGATAACTTTTAACTCAGTAGGCAGAGTGTATTGAAGACTACATATGGAAGATATAGGGAAGTTGGCAATTAAATTAAAAATAACATCAAAATAAAAGGATTCATAATAGAAAGAACTGGTCCATTCTTTATTCATATGACTTTTTGGGAAGGTTCTTTTCTGTTTCAAACAGTTTTGCTTCTATTTGAAAAAGATATGTTAAAGAATTCTCATACAGTTATAAATTCCCTGGTGTTTTTTAGAATATTAGTTATGTGTAGAAAATGATACTTCAACACTCTTTTAATGATTATTTTTTGTAAGATACTTGGCTTAAAAGTTAAAACAGAAACAATGTAAGGTTTGTAACATGATGTTATCTGATATTTTATGTTTAGGCCAATAATTTTTTCAGTTAAAGTAGTTAAAGCATTTTAGTCTCTTCTCTACCAGTATCAACAGAAATTCATCTTAATTCCTCCTAACAGCTCAGCAGCAGGTAAGTATCTAGAATAATCACAGCTTTTGTGTTTTAGGGCATTGTTCTCTCTTCCCTATTCACATTCAAGTCTGTTTAGTCCCCATTGTATAATGAGAGTAAAACTAGTTAATTAAATACTTTGCCAGGAATTCTTTTTGCTCATTTCATTTTATTTCTACACTGAATGTGCTTAATCAAGGGTGAAAAACATTTCATGAAGAGTTTTATATTAGGAAATCAAAAATATCCAGCAAATTGACTACAAAGTGGTCTGCATCAGGTGCAAGTGCAAGTATAAGCCTAACAGTTGAAGTATGTGCCGGCTAAGATAAAAATTTAAAACAATGAAAGGAAAAATCTATGACTATTCTCCTTCAATGTGTGCTAGAAGCCTTAATTTAATTGTTTGTATGAGGAAAGAGAAGAAGTGACTGCAGTATGGATATACAGGGTGTCAGATTTGCCTCAAGCAAAATGCATATAATCATAATGCACAGAAGCATTATCTATGAATTTTGTTGATCTAACAGTAAATCAGGTGTTACAATACACTAAGTGTTTCTAGTTTGCTGCAGTTTAAAATTTGTGTGAATAATTATGTAAATCATATGACTAATGACTTCTCTACTGAAATTATTTAGCACATAAGATACAAAATTTTCAAGCTTGCAATGTTTAGGTCTGGGAATCTTTATCTTGTAGGCAATCAGAGGAAACATTATTATCAACCCATGAAAGACAAGTATTCTAAAAATCCCTCCACTGCTGAAAGTCAATGGATATTCTTTTTTGATAATGTTCTTCTTCCTATTTCAAAAAGGTATCTTTTGATTTGTTTTTAATTCTAATTGCATTTAAATGTTCACCTCATGTTAATAAAACATTTAGTTGAAAGAGAAAATCTGCATTTGATTAACAGACCTGATCTGAATTTAAAGTTGGCTGGGGGTTCTCATATAATGTCAAATGTCTTTGTACATCTGAGCAGGCTGTGCAACAGAACAGAATTTAACAACAGAGATCAGCCAGGAACAAATCCCAAGAGTATGTGTGTGGAATATCACTAATTTCAAAGGGCTGCTCTAGGGCAAAGGGCTGTCAAAGGTCTTCATGGTGTAAACAGGAACTAATCTGCTGCTCTCAGGAAGTAATATAATTTCACCCTTGCCAAAATCATGATAAGTAGGTACTGTAGCATAAATTAATTTGACAAATTCCAAATTATGCAAGTTAGGCTTCTTAGGCACGCTTAGCAATTCACAGTGGTACAGTGTCCCTCTGTCCCTGCCTTGCTGACATCAATTTGTACCTAAGTCACAGGATGGGAACGTGTTTGTGTTTCTGCTGGATACACTTTCCCTACGCAAACAGCTCCTGACGAGTCAAAAATGACCATTAACTTGTGATCATCTAATCAGAAGAGATGGCTCCAAACATGATAGGTTGAAGAAAGACATCTGTGTTCATTTATACCGGGATAAAATATATGGAATTTCATTGATGTCCAGGTCTGTTTGTTGCTAAATAAAGAGAATATGTATAAGGTAGAAATCAGTTCACCATTACTGATCAGAACAAAGGGCTAGTAGAAAACCTACTGTGTTGTCAATAACAGCTGTCAAGTTGGGGCAGACAAGGCAGACCCTTCACATTCCTCACGCTTCCATTTGCTGTAATTGTGAGAAATATGGAAAAAAAATTGGAAAACAACAGGGAACTATCCAAAAATGTCATTCAGTCCTCTTTTCAACTGTTCTGTTTTTCTCTGTCGTGTTACAGTCATTGAGGTCAGACCACACTAAAAACAATGTCTTGGGCTAAGACCCTCTCTGTGTTCAGCAATCCAAGTTGATTAAAAGTGGTCATTTGAACCTTCTCCCCTGTTTTTCTTCTTCATACTGGCAGGTGAACTGAGCAGGGTGAGGAAAAAGTTTCACAAAGGCAACAGTATTGGACAGGCTCTAGTCCACCTACATCCTACTGATTAATTCAGCAAGTATTCTTCCTTGTCCTTTTTCTAAGGATTGTTGAAGACATGATGGGCAAGGTCTGGCATTGAGGAGGATGACACAAAGATAAGACTCTGGAAAGGTTCAAATTAGATGCACAAGATATTGCACGGGCACTGAGAGAGCATAGGGAACATGTCCTGGAAGTATGGGAGGAAGAAAGGAGGTTTGGGCTGGACACCACTAATGTCAGACCACGGCAGTCTTGAGAAACTGGAACATATGAAGGAAAGTAATATTTGTTGTTAGCATAGAGCTTGTTTGATTTTGGCCAAATTATTATAACAACGAAGCAAGGAAATCTAAAAAACACAGTATCATGACATCATCACAGACAGTATGGGATGCATCAAATGTCTTACATAAGTTTATTCAATTGAGCTTGAATTTTCATTTTTACCTAAATTGTAGTCTTCTGTTTACTATGAAATTAATAGAGTATATTTATATAATTTCTAAATTAGACTTTTTTATTTTCCTCCAGGATTTTTTCATGCCTCAAAACTGCACAGAATGATACTGTCTACAGAGCTGAGCAGAAAGTCCTCCATATCATCCAAAAAAGACCCACAACACTGTTGAACAAACTGTGCATCAGGCATCTTGAACAGAAACCCAAGGGAGAACAGCTGATGCCTTGAAGCCAACATCTGGTTGTTTATGCGGAATGCTTCAAAGCAGTGAGAGACTGAACATAATCAAGAGCAAGGATAAAGAGGAATCTTGGGATTTTTTTCTTTATAGAGGTATGATTCTTCTTACTGGTTTAAAATATATTAAGGAAAAATATTATACTGAAATTGTAAGCCAAGTCAGTTTAAACTGTCCTGGTGAGGACAGAATTTGTGAATCAATTTTCTCTTGAAGTATATTCTGGCAGACAGACCAGACTTATAGAAATATTTCAATAGAGTTAGATTATTTTCAAAAGAGGGAAAATATTTACAATCTGTTACTCTGTAAATTTACTGAATGTTCCATAAATCCATGGGTAATGTGTTCAAGGCAATTTGAGTCATCTTTGCTTACCTTACATTGAGTTGCAAGAGAAATCCACTTCATAAAATTTTTAAAATATTAAAACAAAATAAACCTTTCTGAAAATAAGGTCCAGGTTCCTAGGGGCTAGCCATGCCAAACTTTTTGAAACCGTTCACCAAGAGGTATGTGTATATAATTTTTCCACATAAATGATGACTGACAGACATAATTCTTAAGGTATGAAATCTCAGCCATAATTAAAGACAGTCTGACATCTTTCCTAACATTTTGCTCTCTGGCTAAGAGACACTCGTTCCAATAAATCAGGTATTCTTTAATCAGATTCACTTAGAATAAATATAAACTGGGTGAGGAAATGACAAAAAGAATAAGCAGAATAAGTTGTTAAAAAGATTGACTAGCATCAGATTCTCTTTATATGCTCAGAATTTTTGCCTCTGCCTCAAATAGGTATGGACTCATTGAATCATAGAATATGCTGAGTTGCAAGGGGTGCATCGAGATCGTCAAGTTCAACTCCTGGCCTGTGAAGGACACCCCAAGAATCACACCATGTACTCTCTCCTAGAAGTTTCTGGATCGAGTCCTTCTATTGTGTTTCTCACAGAACTAAGAAACAGCAGACACTTTCTTGAAATCATAAAGTCGTTGCTTTACCGTTGAGGAAATCAAAACTGAGAGTAAGTGCTCCAGGCCTCCAGGAAGATGCACTGCCAGAACTAAGACAAAACTTACTGCCGTATAATCTTAACTCCATGTAACCACCCAAGTGATATTTTAACAGTGAAACCCTTTGTCAAGCTCCTGCAAAGTCTTTTCCCTCTGTTTTCTGAAGAAGCTTCATATCTGACTACTCTGTAGCTTACTAGGGTGATAATTCTGTTTTCCATATGCTTTGTTTTGGGAAGCAGTACTGGCCATCCTGATACAGATTACTCTGCAAACTGGTGGGAAGAAGGAGGGCATCAAAACACTCATCCAGCCAAATCCACTAATTTCCCGATCACCTGCGAAAGGACTCGTTCATGCTCTTCTATTCCTGAGCTAAGATCAAAATATTGACAGAAATTTTTGTTAACTGAAACTACATACAGTATAGGTTGGACAGCATAGGGAACATAGAGAACCAAAATCCTCTGTTGCTGTACTCACCAAGGATATCCTATATACATAGTAGAGGACAGGCTGATAATTGCATTTATTTTTGAGAATGAATTTTCCTCCATTGTAGATTACTAGGGATCTAAAATTTTGTCAACTGTGTTTTGTATTAGCTTTTTTTTTTTTTTTTTTTACTTACACCAAACTAACATATTCCTTTTAACCTGTTTACATCATTTCAGGAGCCTAAGACTTTTTTTTTTTAATTAATAAATTTCCTATTTGTAAGCAGTTCCCTACAACTGTACCAGAAGACTAATATGTTAAATCTTACTGACTAATATAAAGAAGTGGGAGGAAGATAAGAGCCTGTAATATGAAAGTGGAAACAGATGTTTTGATGACACCTTCTGGCATTAAACTCTGTATAGCCTTTCTTGTTCATCACTTCCTCTCACAATTAGAGTAAAATAGAAAGTAGTTTATATATGATGAAGACTTTCTAGGGATTATAGACAGCAAGGCAGCATTAGGAACATTTGGCAGACAAAAAAATCTCTGCTTAGATCCTCATTCCCACTTGACTTAGGCCTATCTACTGTTCTGAGTAAGCTTATTCTCATTTAAATAGCATTCATGCAAGTGGTTTTGTGCACATCTTCCAGATTCCTTCTTGAAGCTTAAGTTGCTAACACTTTTTGAGTTAATCTGACCATATCTTTTTCTAGTCCTGTAACACTTGTTTTCCTTTTATTCTTTTTTTTTTTTTTTTTTTTTTTTTTTTTTTTTTTTTTTTTTTTTTTTTTTTTTTTTTTTTTTTTTTTTTTTTTTTTTTTTTTTTTTTTTTTTTTTTTTTTTTAAATCTGTCTGATATAAACATTTTGTGCTTCAACTGTCTACTACCAATGTTTTTAAGAGGAAAATAATTTTTGGTTTGCAACTATAAAGGTCATCAAACTTAATATTGATTATCTGGCTATCATAGAATTGCTAAGGTTGGAAAAGACCTCAAAGATTACTGAGACCGACCATTAACCTAACACTGCCATCTTTACCACTAAACTATGTTCTCAAGTACCACATCGAGACATTTTTTGAACATTTCCAGGGATGGTGATTCCATCTCCATCACTTTCCTGGGCAGCCTATCTCTATGCCTGACCAGTCTTTCAGTTAAGAAATTTTTCCTAATATAATATTTTCCTAATATAATCAGTCTATCCAAGCCTGATCCCTTGTGCTTTTGATGTCCCTCAAGATTATCTGCTTCATAACTTTCCCCACCACAAAGCTCAGTCTGAAAAGTTCTCTGTAGTTCTCTGGATCCTCCTTCTTGTCATTCTTGTAGACTGGCCTCACATTTGCCCACCTCCAGTCACCTGGGAGCTCCCCATTTAAGCAGGACTTTTGGTAAATGATTGAAAGTAATTTGGCAAGTTCTCCCTTGAACTCCCTCAGTACCCTTGAATGGAACCAATCCAGCCCCATCAACCATCTAAGTATCTAAATGTTATCAAGCAGGTCACTGACTGTTTCCACTTGGATTATGGGGGCTTCATTCTGCTCCCCATCCCTGTAATAATTTATCTTTAAAAGAATAATCAAGTTAATTTCATTCAGTTCAGCTATAATTGCACATAACTTATCTGCATAAACATTCTTTAGAAACATTTAAATTTGTCTTTATCAGAATTTATTTAATTTCAAAGAGGATTAATCTTCATTCCACATCTCTTTGTCCTGAATTCAGAATCCTGCAAACTTGTTTGCTGCCACAGACACCAGGATATGTAGCAATTACTATTACGAAAAATCTTGCTTTTTCCTCTAACAAAGCTTGAGTGTTCCTTGTCAAGGTCTCTGCATGCAAAATGTTATTACATAAAAGCTTGTACAGTCATTTCTACCTCTGCGAAGTGCGTATGATGTCCTGAATTATTTTACATAGTTTTACAGGGACTACATTCACACAGGAAATAAGAGATTTTATTTTTTTTAGCACATGCAGTAGAAAATTTATGTTTAAGCATTAAAAAATCAAATGTAATTGCTAGAAAAAGAAAAAAAAAGATGAATGGAAGAAAACAATAATCTAATAATTGATAATAATATAGTATTAACACATTACTTAGCTACTGATAGTATCATAGAATCATAGAACAATTTGGTTTGGTAGGTACCTTAAAAGATCATCTAATCCAACCCCTCTGGCATAAGCAGGGACATCTTTCACTGGATTGGGTTGCTCAAAGTCCCATCCAACCTGGTCTTGAACACTTCCAGGGATGGGCATCTACAACTTCCCTGGGCAGCCAAGTTTTCTAATGTCTTACTACCTTTGTCTTAAAATATGTATTTCTTATATGTAACCTGAACCTACCTTTTCAGCTTAAAAATATTTTCCCTTGTGATATCCTGCAAGCCCACAAAAAAATATCTACCTTTCTTTATAAGCCCTCTTTAAGTATTGAAAGAAGAAAGACAGGTCTCCCCAAAGCCTTCCCTTCCCCAGGCTAAACAACTCCAACTCCCTTAACCTTTCTTCATGGGAGAGGTATTTCAGCCTCTTGATCACGCTCATGACAAATTCCCAACCTGTTTTACAGGTCCATGTCTGTCTTGTGCTGGAGTTCCCAGAACTGGGAGTACTCCAGGGGGGTACTCTACCTGGGGTCTCACAAGAGCAGAGTAGAGGGACAAAATCACCTCCTTTGGCCTGCTGACCACACTTCTTGTTATGCAGTCCAGGATCATAGAATCATTGACTTGGAAAGAACCTTTAAAGTCCAACTTGTCTGCAATGAGCAGGGACACCTTCAACTAGACCAGGTTGCTCAGGTCTCTGTCCAACCTGATATTGAACATTTCCAGGATGGGGCATCTAGCAGCTCTCTGGACTACCTGTTCCAGTGTTCCACCACCCTCAAGGATACAGTTATCTTTCTGAGATTCAAGTTTCTGAGTAATACCAATTTATTCATCCACCAACATCCTCAATTCCATCTCTGCAAAGCTGCTCTCAATCCATTCATCACTCAGACTGTACTGATATAGATTGAAGACAACCTATGTCTCTAAAGAAATCTAAATATTTGAAAAATATTTTTACTGGCACATACTTGACCTTGAACAAGCTATATTTCAATACTCACTAGTTTGTTTCTACCACTTCTAGTGAAAATAATTTAGTCTTGTTTAGAATCAAAAGCATTTTAACCTTGCCCTTGTGCAGTATAAAAATCAAAATTATGCTCTTTTACCCTTTAGATAGATCTGCAATTGAAAGGTTACAGTGTAAATTGAAACCAGGCAAAACCTATCTTAGATCACTTAGAGATATTATCTGTGCCATTTTTAAAAAAGAAAAGTAGTTTATCCAGTGGGTTTTTTTTGCTGCAGTGACCCCAAGATTGATAAAACTGGAATCCTTGTTTTTTATTGAGAATTAATACAGAAAAAACAGTTTGGAAATTGGAAAATTTGAAGATCTTTTTCTTATTCTTGATATGTTGCATACTTAAACAGGATAAAAATTTGGTCATACCTCATCGTTCCTTATATGGACAATCAAGAATATATTTTCATCTAGATATATCAATATAGGTATCTCTTTGTCAACGGCACTGATTAGTTAGTGTTTCCTGAATTGATTCAAAATCCACAGTCTACATTGTTACATATGCTATGAGGATTACAATACTGCATAGTTTCAAAATATCTTTACAACTACCAAACAATTAATTAACTTTCCAAATTTTAATGAGCTAGTCAAATTATGCACCAAATAGTAACAATTATAAAAATGTATACTCTTATGAAAGTTGTCTACATAATTTAATAGAAAAAATAGAAAAGCCAATAAAATTTAATAATTCCATGCAGGTTTTTAATGTAACAGAACAACTTTCTTTGCAAAGGACAGAGGAGGACCAGCTTCTTACAAGGTTAATGGAATTACTGATGTTGAGCTGTAAATCATAACAAATCCATTTTCTGATTTTCCATGTGTGAAAGTATAAAGGATGCACATATATATGGATACAATTTGTATGCATGCACACTTAAACATATATAAACACACACTCACATGCACAAACACACATTGCACAAAGCCCAATGGAGAGATTTCTAGGAAGACTAAATTAAGCTATAAAGAAAATCATGCTGATGGTATCCATATCTCAAACTCCTCAACATGTTCACGTGATGTTCACTGTTGTATGTTGTTATATCCAAAGATCATTTCCGCCTTTGTGCATAAAAGCTGAAACTTTTTCCTTATGATAGTATTTTCTCGATGAAAGATTAAAAAATAGAATTTAAATAATTTTGTAGATATGCAATTTAAGCCTGATTTGCTTACTCGGTCTTTACTTAGGCAAAAGACCACTGATCTTTTTCTTAACAGTTCCTTCTTTTCATAATGTGTGTTTCTCCTTTTCATTGTCAAGAAGGTACATTAAACTTTCCCTTTCATTAGTTATTGTTACTTTATTTTACTTAAGTTTTATGGGAGGTTGCATCAAACCTTTGGATCAAGTATTATTTTAAAATTAGTTATTTCATGCAAAATAATTTTAATTTTAGCAGATAATCTAATGATTTTAACAAAATTATTGTCTATAGCTGGCAATAGAATACAGGGCAAAGCAGTCATAAGGAAATAGTTTTGTATCAGGCAGGAAGATGAAAGAGAAAGCAAGAAAGAATATCTGAGTGGATATAAATACTGATATTTATTAACATCCACTTATAGTGCCAGCTCTATAATAACCATCTAAAATAATTTTTAAAACATCAATACTTTTATAACTATTTCCACAATAGAAAAGATTGTGTTCTTTAAAAGTAAACACAATACCTTTATTACTTGTTGATATATGTAAACTTATTTATGCTTGGATATAAAGATATCAGTAAAATAATATGACAAATTTTTAATAAAATACAGAACACATGCCATGAAGAGATAAAATACCTTTTTCTTATAATAATCCATCTCATTAAACTAGAAAATTAACTGTGCCACTGCTGTTGCATGCATGATGTCTATTTTCTTGGTTTTTTTTTTTTTTTAATTTAATATCCATTAACTCATTTTGATTTTTTTAGTGGGTACTGAGTAATGTAAATTGCAAGAGCCTTCTAAAAAGACAAAAAGTTAAGAACAGTTTGCCAATAACTTACAAGAAAAAATCTGTTTGTCATTCATGCTGAGAACAAATGTCAGCTGTCAACTTCAATAGCTACAGCCACAGGACTTGCCAAGTTAATGTTGTGAAAATCAAGTAGCACTGAAAAGTGCAAGCTGGATGCAATATTCTGGTGCGTTCCATGACATCTGTAGATTAGCTACTTTAACCTCCAATTTCTAGTTCAAAATTACAAACCTGGAGTGTCACATGAGATGGTGAACTACAGAAAGCACAGTGACACAAGTGTAGGATGGGCCACAGAACCAGGCTATGTTGAGTTCAAGATATTTGTTGAATTCAAGATATACCTATGAAATGTTTGGCTTCTACAAATCAGAATAGAGTTCATAAACCGACTTTTGCCAGGAAATTTCCAGATCATTCTTATGGTAATTAGGCTCACAGCTTGAAAGCATCCCAATGTCTTTAACTTGAAAGAAATGCTAGAACAACAGTTCATCTTCCTTGGATATAGTTCAATACATATTCTAGCTAGTAGAAATAAACAGTAATCCTTGCTTTATAATAAAAACTCTGGTTTTGTGTTAAATGTTTTCATCTTATGAATTGCTCTGGGGTTTACTGTAAGAGTTATATTAAAAAAAAATTAATCTAGTTTGCAAGATGCATCATTCTGAAAGCTCACACAGTGCAAAATACTCCTTGCCATGACATGCTCAAAATTTTGTTTGAAATCAATCTTCTTATTTTAAGCAAATTAATAAATTTCACAGAGAAGACCACCAAACTGCTGGATTTTTCATCTCAAGATCCAGCTGAATATTCTAAAAAAAAAAAAAAGATAAACTATAATCTTGGCCATTTGCTAACTGAGATGTAAAAACACAGTTTGAGTCTGTGAAAATTATTTTATTTTTTATTTTATGTTATTTTATTTTTATTTTTTATTTATTATTAGTTACATTTTCTTTACTGGGATCTGTTTGAAGTCACAATTTATCCCCAAGTTTATCCTGTGGGAGACAGCACAGACTACAAAGTAGCATAGATCTAATTTAGTACAACTGTCTTCAAAAGTTAAAACTGCAGCAGAGCAAGAACTGAATTGGAAGCAGAAAAATTAATCAAAGTCGATATGAAAATTTTAGAGATTGTATCACTGACCTGAAGAGTCACTTAAATGCCCCCTGCCCAACAAAACAAAACCAAAACCAAATTATTTTCTCTTGTAAAATGGTACAAGCAGCTAAATATATATCAGCTCAGCTCACGATAAGACTAACTCAATCAAGGTATATTTCTCTTAATGAGGTTTCATTTTTTTCCCTAAGATTAATGTAAAAGTCGTTCCTTCATGAGAGGAAAATCAGGCATATATTCTGAAGCTCTGACTGCTTACCAAAGAATGCTGAATTTCAGCCACTTTTCAGGGTCAGAGGATAGTACTGAGTTACCACAGAGAAATAAGTAGTTGATACTAGTTAATATCTTTACAAAATCTAGGGCTTTACGTTGAAAGACGTTGGTATTTGTTCCCCCAGTGAAATAGTAGAAGCTTTATCAGGTGAGATGCATTATTTGAAAAAGAGTTTACAAAGTACCCTTGCAAACATTTTTTTTAAAATTAATTAAAAAAAAAAAAGAAATACAGTGATTACATTTTTACTCACATTTTGTAAGCTTCATTACACCTAAAATGAATGTTTCAAATATCACATGAAACTCAAGAGATTCTGCAGAAAATACATATGTATACGTACAAGAGCAGCAGAATTTAGCCCACTGTGTCTACAATTCCAGGTGAAATAGAAGTTGCCTCTGATTCTTATCAGGTCAGTTCGTCCTTATCAGGATACAGCTGGTCCTACATTTTTGTGCAATGCATTACACTGAAATTTCTTTCATTACATGCTTCTGTAGTAGTTTTAAGTAGATAATTAGATAGATATAGAAAGCCAAGAGAGACGCAAACAGTCCAGAAAGACCAGAGATCACCCTCAAACAGCTTCATCTCTGTAAAAAAGGCTGAGGCTCTCATAACTGAGACACGTTATCCTAATATATATACAAGAGAATGAGAAAAAGGCTACTTGGAAACTATGAACAATTTCATTTTATTCTCACCTCTACGCTCCACATTCCACTGTAAATATAACCAGAAGCTTTGAGAAACAGTAGCTACCTTTGTTTCAAAGTTAGTTTCCCTATGTGTCTTCCAACTGCTATTTGGATTTTATATCCACTTCAGGAAAGCTGCAGGGCAACAGGCATTTTAATAGCCAAAAGAACACTTAGTCTACTAGTGGGGTGCAGTTACAAAGTCAATTCAGTTGAGATTCATTGAATCTGAATGAAGAAAACACACTAGGAAACCTTATTGGTAGCTAAAAACAGCTACACAAGAATTAAGTGTAAAACCAACAAGTCCATTTGCTCATCCTGACTTATCATTGTTTTTCTCTTTAAAAAAAAAAAAAAAAAGGAAAAAAAAAATTTTTCTGTGTGATTAGACCTGAAAACAGTCCTTTCTCTCCTCATGCAAAATCAGTTTATTTCCTATTGTGGTAATCTGTAAACCTTTTAGTTTAGCTGTAGGTATAGATTAAAGACCACCTTCCATGAGAGTGAAGTTTATTTCACTTCAGGAGAGTCCAGTTTGACTGGCTCACTTGGCTGTATAAAGTATTGGTGAGATGTTTATCCCTGTACCTAGAAATAAAGGCAGCATCTTACTGAAGGAGTGCATAATTCCAGGCTGTGTGGCAATATGTGTAATTAATCAGGCTGTTCTAAAGTGCTTAGGTGACAAATATGAGTAGGTGGAGAGTTTTTTTTTTTTTTTTTTTTTTTTTTTTTTTTGTTTTTTTTTTATTTTATTTTATTTGGAGAATATAAAGATTTAGAAAGTTGGGATAGAGAGAAAGCATAGATTCTTGCATAGAGTTTTAAAAAAATAGACCCCTAAGTGTTTGGAAATTTAGCATTTCAGTACAAAATATGTGCAACAATATTTTTAAAAATACACTTGTTTTCAATGACATTTATATACTTGATAATGGCAGTGAGTTTCTTGTATTCTAATTGTAATGTTGACAGGCAGTTCAGGAGAACAGCTCAAAAGTTTGTTTTAAAAAATGTATTTATGCTATAGATTCTGAGAAAAAGGGAAGGGTCGTTAACTGCCTTCGTTATCATGACTTGTTCATGCTGTGAACATGTGCATGAGTCTTCAAATGTGCTATTGCTTATAATGTGCAATTTGTTTTTTGGTCTGTATAATATTCTTGTAATTTTCTTTGCTTCAGAAGATCCGTTTTCTAAATGTCTCTTGTTTTGCTTTGAAGATAAGAGAGATAATGAAAATGATGGAAATACTTTCCACTGTTTAATTACAAAAAAAAACCCCAAAACCTTTGGACAACTACAAAAACAAAGGAAGAGTGAACAAAAATCCCACAAGAATAGTGCTGTATTCTACAAGCCCTGCTTATGAAAATTATGCATTGCTGCACACTGCTATATATTCCTTAACAGTTAGAATTAGTTTTGCATATATTGAATACATTGAATATGATTTAATATAAAAATATAAGCAACTTCACCAGAAACAAAATACTGGGGATTGATAACAGACAATTTTCTTAATGGAAAAAATCATATTTTTAAAAGAAGGAATTATTTTAAGTATCAATTCTTCAGTTGTATTTGGCAACAGCACCGTGTATGTCATAGAGGATAATTAATACATTGGCTGGCAAGGGTAGGGATGGGGCTGGAGAGACAGACAAAGCAATCAAGTATTCTTAATAGCTACAATCTGTAACAATAATAAGGACACTTTGAAAGCAAAGTGTTTCTTTTTAAATGCCTTTATATATCGTTTCAGGTATTTAATTCATTCTGTATCAATGTGTTTGGTACTGTTTTCAAAACAAAATTCTATAATAATTTTAAAAATAAATATAATTTAAAAAATAAAAGATAAAGGCAAGAGATGAAGCCAAGACAAAATAATTTTTTAAAAAATTATATAATTTAAACAACACTGTTCCCATTTTTGCAATTGATTTCCTACAACTTGAGTCTCAGGAAAGTGAATAAGGGTGACTTTCTTGCTGCCCTGGCCATCTAGGCATGTCTTGAGATCAAGATATGGTCTGACATTGCTGACTCTTCAACATGAACTTCAACATGAAACTGCTGTTATTTTCTGAGCCCCTTCCGGAATTTCTCCTAGTCTTCTTCCAGAATTAAATTGTACAAAGTTTTTGGACACTCTGTCATCCTTCACCTACAAAAAGGATAGAAACTGAAAAGACACTGAGCCTTCAGACACCACAGCTTTTAGCAGCCTTTGAAGTCAAAACACCTTTTGATGTCGTTCTGATGAGCTTCATTCTTATTACTGATATTACTTTTTAATTATGTCTTTTGCTTCTTTTCACCTAATAAACATTTAATGAGAAACACAAGACCCAAAATATCTATTAAATGTCAATCGTCATACTATCAGTCGTATTTCCACCAATCTCATTTCACTCTTCTTCCCAGTGTCAGCTGAGGTAGAGGAGGTTCCCCTTCCAGTTCTCTGGAGGTTAGGACATGTTCTTGGAGGAAAATAGGAGAGTACAGGATGCCTAGAGTTCTGAATCTGCAAGTCTTTGTTTTGTTGCCTGGCTGCCTCTAGCAAGGATTCTCCAAATCAAGGCTCAGGTTTAATTGTTTGGGCAATTTATTCCAGGAAATTCTTCCAGAAAGCAAAACTAGTAACACTGAACCTGATTTGGCTCTTTTAGGCCTACATAGTCCTCTGTATTAATAATAGAAGACTGTCCTCTTGAATGTGGTCACATGCATTCATATTGTATTATGAGGTAAGTAACTCATATTTCCAATTTCAAGTTATTGTGCTGTATTTAGGCTACAAAATTTCACTGGGTTAAAATGCAGCTCTCAAGCCTTTCAGACTCTCTGAACTGAAAAACATGTCCCATACAAGGAGTTTGAGAAAATATGGCCAAGTGTTGTGGAAGCAGTCTGTCTGTTTTATATGGTTCTTCACCCTCCCAGAGTGGTTACAAGTCAATCCGGGGTGTGCAGGATAACCCACTGCTGGAGCTGGATCAGGAGAGGTAGCAGTCATCAGCTGGGGTTAAACCAGTGCCACTCAGCTCAGGCCATGGAGAGGCTGAGCCCCTGTACTGCACCGCCCCTGATAGAGACAGAAATCATATTTACAGGGCTACAGTGCCTGTGTCCTGGCACTGACTGACAGGTGAAATTTTATGCAATTTTTCTGCATAGTGAGAATTCAGAATATTAAAAGATGGAATTTTATTATTTTTTAATATTACATATGCTACATACAAGGTTAGGAACCTAGTTCCGGTCTTTTGTTGTGGCAGTAAAACATCAAATTAATAAAGACAGATGGTTTTCATAGATCCTTTCTCTAAACAAATTCCTACACATTTAAAGTATGCAGAAATGATTTTTCAATTTTTATTGAACGGAAACTCTCCTAAATTATTTTGCTTATATGTGGTAAATTTGTGATGAAATTTCAGCCCTTTTTTTTTTTTTTTTTTTTTCCTGCTTTATTATAAGGCATGGATCTGGAAAGGATGAAAGAAAACTAGAAAACTAAATAAATACAGATGAGATATATGAGACCCATAGTACACTGCTAAGCAAAAGTAATAGAAAACCAAAGCTGGTAAAAAAATAATCTAAACATTCTCACGTGGAGAGATTTTGAATTTAAAATATGCTCTGAGGGACGGAAATAATAATAATTAATGCTTTGCACTTACATGTAATCTATTATCTGAAGATCTTGAGTTCTGCACATCATTATCTCATTAAACCTTACAACACCCTCGTGAGGGAAGAAAGTGCCTTATTATAGATATTTTACAGATGAGCAAACTGAGGTATTCAATTAGGAAAAGATATGTAAACTCAATAGCAATATTAACCCATATTGCCACATCAGTTAGAAAGCAAATGCCATGATTTTGCCCATTAAGAATGAGCAGAAACAAATAAAGTGTTTAAAGCTATTCTCCTAAAAAGAGGACAGACCTTCATTTAAAGCACCCATTAGGGTTTAGTAATTAAAAATAGCAGTTTGGAAGGACTGTTTAGGGTAAAGACAGAGAAAGTGCTGCCCAGAGAAGTTAGAGATGTTCCACTTTTAGAGATTTTCAAAAATTTACTGTAGAAGATTCTGAACATATAGCTCTATTTTGAGCAGAAGTTAGAAAAATGAACTCCTAAAGCTCCTTTCAGACCAAATTTTATGTTATTTGTTTATAATCAATATTAGACGTCACATATTGAAATCTCAACTACATAACAATTTTTAATGAAAAGTCATCTATCATAGACATTTACAAACTATACAACAGTAAAGAAATAACCTATCATAAATTTCACTCCAAGGAAATTAAAAAATCACAGATTTCCTATAGGACCATAGCCTCCTTTGGGCACATCCACCTGCTCCAGGAACGGGTCCTCTCTCCCTAAATGGGTTGTAGGTGGATCTCTGTACCCCAGTTAACCTCCATGGGCTGCAGGGGAACATTTATCTCATCAATATCTTCACCACAGGCTGCAGGGCAATCTCTGTTCCAGCTCCTGGGGCACCTCCTCCCCCTCCTTCTCCACTGACCTCGGTGTCTGCATATTCTCACTGCTCTCTCTCTTGCTGCAATTGACCCTGCACAACAACTTTCTCCCCTTCTTAAATATGTTCTCTCAGAGGTACTACCACTGTCACTGATGGATTGGGCCTTGGCCAGTGGCAGGTCTGTCTTGGAGTCAGCTGGCTCTGGCCCTGATGGACATAGAGGAAGCCTCCCCTGCTACAGAAACCTTGCCACACAAACCCAATAAACGTTTTTTAATTTAAAACATTCAATTTAGACTTAGGTTTCTCTTCATCCTTTTGAATTTTTTAGTGTTATAGTACACATGTTTTTGTTAGACCTTTCATTTACCTGCTTTTTAAATAGCAACATTGAAATCTTCCTTTTGTTTACTACTGATATAAAACTACATATGTGCAGTGAATAGTTTGATTATTGTTTGTTTAGAAAATTTACAAGTGATGAATAAAGTATGTCATACATAGAGCCTAATGACAGCAGGAACTGTCTCACTTAGACAAAAGGGCATTACAGTTCACTTGGTCCTTCTAGAAAGACATATATCCCTGTTTACAGAGTTAGAGAATATATTGAGGACAGAATTATCTTCATCACTAAAGAGACCACTGCTGCCCATTTTCTACATCAGAGAAGTTTACTTATGAGCTATGACATAACCCTCCATTATTTCATCCTGATAAACCAAAGTCTTACATCTTTCACAATAACTGTTTAATAAATTTTAGACATTCAGCATTGTCCACTCCAATTTTTCATCAGACTTTTTAAAAGGAGCATATAGTGTGCTGTCCTGTCAACGTCTCAGGGGTAAGGGAAACTGAATGTCCACGCTAAACAGGCTTGTCTAGACTAATAGACGTATTTCTAGCAGACTGGAGAACTTCATTACAATATGGGTGTGTAATGGAGACACAATGTAAATAAATTCTTTTGTGGTATCCATCTCCAGCATTGGCTACTGGCATTATTTAAG
>NW_020955407.1:255367-261024 GCF_003031625.1 Empidonax traillii | reverse complement strand
CAACGTCTCAGGGGTAAGGGAAACTGAATGTCCACGCTAAACAGGCTTGTCTAGACTAATAGACGTATTTCTAGCAGACTGGAGAACTTCATTACAATATGGGTGTGTAATGGAGACACAATGTAAATAAATTCTTTTGTGGTATCCATCTCCAGCATTGGCTACTGGCATTATTTAAGCTCTGATATGGCATACACTTCTAGCGTGTCCCCTTTCATTATAGAGAATAAATAAGGGAAAAGAAGTTGCCATTGTTTTAAACTTAACGTTTTGAAGCAGAGGATAAAATATGTTTAAGAAAAACATGAGTTGTTGGTCTTTAAAATAATGAGACAAAATAGAGCATTAGATCACACATTAAAAAGTATATCCTAAAGTTAGATTTCTGAATATATTTGCCAAATAAAAATTAAGCTTCTAAATTACATAAGCACTTTTGACAATTGTCTTTTTTAAACACCTTGGGAATAATCTGCTTATGAATTATTCATGGTAAGAAGAAGTTTGCCTATGATAGACTGCTCTCTTAAAATTGCTATTCGCCCAAGTGTTTAGGCCATAATTCCACAAATGCCTCTCTCCTCACCCTAGAAAAGAATTCATATAGGAACAGAGGAAATAAGAAAGATTATTAGTTCTGAAGAACTTTGAAGCACTTACAAGAGCAAATGGATATATTTGGTTTAGATTGAGGGGGGCAGTACTGCTTTTAACAATATCAAAGTATAATGCTAATGTTTCTCCCAAAGTACTAAGAGTAAGTGAAAACAGCTAATGAAGGGAAATAGAGGGTAGTGAAATTAATGCAAAATTAGAATTCAGAGACTTCATAAACAAGACAAAATCTCTCCTAAAAACATGAAGTTAAACATTTTCAGCTGTCAAATTTTAAAACGACCACTCAAATGAAATTATTTTCTTCTCCTATCTTCCTTCAACATGTGTTTACTTTTCTTACAATTTTCCTCAGGTGCAGGTCAAAATTGGTTGTGTCAGTAAGAGCCAGAACATTTGGTAGACAGAAAAACTTCAGGTTTAGGTTTCTAATACCTAAAGGCTTTTATTTTTAACAATTTTATTTTTAAAAGTGTCACTGATAGGGAACCATACCAAATCACAGTGTAGTCCCATATGAAATTCTAGATACAGCCTCTTCTCTTTCAAACTAGGCTTGCAGACTTTTAATATGATGAAGTGATTTCTTTTTTCATCCTTTCCATTAAACTAAACCATTAAAGTCTTGAAGCTTTTAAAGATTAGTGTATGCCCCAGAGATACATGTAACAACAGAAAGGAGGAAAACTTCCCCAAAATGGAGCTAAAAAGGATATTTCACCTCTCTACTGCTTAGTTTCTGACAGACAAATAAACACCATTTCTCAATTAAATTAAAATTCTTAAAATAAAACTAGAGTATTGAAACTATAAATGTACAGCCTTGTATACTTCAGATTATCCTGACTACTAATTATCATAAATAATTTATATTGTATATACATATTTTTAGCTGATTATTTGTTTTTATAGGTAAGCCTAGACTTCCAGATCTAACCATCACCTCTACAAGTTATGAGATCACTTGTGGATGAGATTAAGGTTCTTTCATAATTCTCTTTGTGCCCATTTTTGTTATTGTTCTTTCTAACATTAAATTGTATAAGAGGAAAGCTACAGCACTTTTACAAGAGAACAAACAAACAAACAACAAACTATATCCAGTCAACTTCCTTTTAAGTGAGTTTTGACACTGTAGGAAAGAATAGAGGAAAAGGCTGCTGTGACAGGAAGGTCAGCCTCATGTGTCAGTACATATTATTTCAGACAAAGTCATTCTCTGTTTTCAATTACAAATGTTGTTTATTGAAACTAGAGAATCCTTGCATTACTTTAAAAATTGAATTCTATTAAGGGCTAGGAGTTCAGCTTAGCTTGCTGCTGACTCTGAACAATCTGCTTTTTTGGTAAAATAAGTTTTTGGTTAATGATAACATGAATAAGAAGTAAATGGTAATTTAATTTACCATTCTTCTTTTTCATTGTTTGTTGTACAGTAGAATTTTCTTTTCATCTTATTTTAAAATGAGTTATGGCTTGATCTAAACCCTTCTGAAAACATAGCCCTTGTTTCAGATAAAAAAAGAAGGCAAGCTAAATTCCATTTCATTTAGTAACAATTGAAATAATAGAGGCCATTGTACTCAATTTCAGCTCCCTGTCATGATTGAACAGAGGCTTAGAGGTTTAAGATACTTTCCAGGAAATTATATAGCAAGACTAAATCTAGTATATAGATTTGGTACTACAAGAGATGAAAAAGTTTAGAGATAGGTAATGCAGTCTCTTACCAATCTTGGAAGAATCTCCCTAATTCCTATGTAAGGTTAATATAGCCTTTTAGGTATTTACTGATGTTTGACATAGCAACAGTAATTTTATTGTTTTTAGCCAGAGACATTTGACTTTGTTCTAAACATCCAGATCTTAATATATAGAGATGTAGTGAGATAATGCAAGCAAACAAAATTAGCCTTATCTCAGGGGTGTCATTAATGACTCATTACTCATATTCAAAAAATTTTTGACTATATAAAACATTCTACCAAAAAAAAAAAAAAAGGCTAATTGTGGAGGTAGGTCATAACCAAGATTAATAATGACAACCACATAATGGGTTCATATTAAAAAGAAAAAATAAATCTGCTGAGTAGCGAGAGCAAAAGAAACAAAGCAGTATTGCAAACAGATATTACAATGAAAAGAGCATTTGACATTTATAAAAACTTGATAGTTTTTAATCCCAAGCAGACTTCAGTCCTTTTTCACATAATACTATGATATTTTATCTGACTAGAGCATTTTCTTTATTAGATATCTTTTTTTTTTGACTTCACAGGTATAAAACAGAGCTAAATGAGATATATATTTGATGAATTTGTGTCTGGCATAGAATTTGAAAAAAAAAATCCAAATTCCTAATTTTGAGGCAGTAGTAATTCAAAAACTTTTTATATGCTGTCATTTTAGCTCATAATTCTTCCACAATCCATATAAAATCAGATGAGCTTACTAGTTAAAAAGAAAATACCTTTGAATTCTGGCATGAATAAAACTTTAACTTTTGTAGGTTGCTACGAATATATTTTTAAAATGTTTCATATACTTAACTTTATAAAACTCTTCCAATATTTAGAATTAAAACTAATTGCTAAGCATGCAGAATTAAATCAAAAGTTTGCTTTTGTCACTAATATTACACTCTTAACTTGTCAATTCAAGTAATACTGAATGGAGGTTAAAGTGAATGGAAACCTTAGTTTTACTTCTTTTGTTTCATAGAATCACAGAATCATACAATCAGATGGGTTGGAAAGGACCTGTGAGATCAAGTCCAACCCTTGATCCACTACAATTACAGTTACTAGACTATGGCACTAAGTGCCACGTCCAGTCTCTTCCTAAATACCTCCAGGGATAGAAAATCCACCGACTCCCTGGGCAGCCCATTCCAATGCCTCATTACCCTCTCTGTAAAGAATTTCTTCCTAATATCCAACCTAAATCTCTGTTGGCAGAGTTTGAGACCATGCCCTCTTACTGATAGTTTCCTGGGAAAAGAGACCAACCCCCACCTGGCTACACCATCCTTTCAGGGAGTTGTAGAGAGTGATGAGGTCTCCCCTGAGCCTCCTCTTCTCCAGACTAAACAACCCCAGCTCCCTCAGCCTCTCCTCATAAGACTTGTGCTTGAGGCCCTTCACCAGCCTGGTTGCTCTTCTCTGGACCTGCTCCAGCACCTCAATATCCTTCCTGAACTGAGGGGCCCAGAACTGGAAACAGCACTCCAGGTGTGGCCTCACCAGTGCTGAGTACAGGGGAAGAATCACTTCCCTACTCCTGCTGGCCACACTGTTCCTGATCCCAGCCAGGATGCCATTGGCCTTCTTGGCCACCTGGGCACACTGCTGGCTCATGTTCAGCTTCCTGTCAATCCAAACTCCCAGGTCCCTTTCTGCCTGGCTGCTCTCCAGCCACTCTGTGCCCAGCCTGTAGCGCTGCAGGGGGTTGTTGTGGCCAAAGTGCAGGACCCGGCACTTGCCCTTCTTGAACCTCATCCCATTGGAATCAGACCATCTCTCCAGTCTGTCCAGGTCCCTCTGCAGAGCCCTCCTGCCTTCCAGCTGATCAACACTCCCGCCAGCTTGGTGTCATCTGCAAATTTGCTGATGGTGGACTCAATCCCCTTATCTAAATCATCGATAAAGATATTAAACAGAACTGGGCCCATCACTGATCCCTGGGGGGCACCACTGGTGACCGGCTGCCAACTGGATGCAGCCCCGTTCACCAGCACTCTCTGGGCCCGACCCTCCAGCCAGTTCTTAACCCAGCACAGAGTGACCCTGTCCAAGCCATGGGCTGCCAGCTTTTCCAGGAGTATGCTGAGGGAGACGGTGTCAAAGGCTTTGCTGAAATCCAGATAGACCACATCTACAACCTTCCCCTCATCCACTAGGTGGGTCAAGGAGATCAGGTTGGTCAGACAGGACCTGCTCTTTCTAAATCCATGTTGGCTGGCTCTGATCCCTTGTCCATCCTGTAGGTGCTGTGTGATTGCACACAGGATGATCTGCTCCATAACCTTGCCAGGCACTGAGGTCAGGCTGACAGGCCTGTAGTTTCCCGAGTTCTCCTTTCGGCCCTTTTTGTGGATCAATGTGACATTTGCCTACTTCCAATCGTCTGGGACCTCCCCAGAGAGCCAGAATTGTTGGTAAATGATGGAAAGCAGCTTGGCAAGCTCTTCCACCAGCTCCCTCATCACCCTTGAGTGGATCCCATCTGGTCCTATAGATTTGTGAGGATCTAAGTGGCTTAGCAGGTCACTCACTGTTTCCTCCTTGATTACAGGTGGGCTATGCAGCTTCTTATCTCCTGTCCTCAGGAAAACCTGTCTTGCTGTTGAAGACTGAGGTAAAGAAGGTGTTAAATACCTCAGCGTTGTCCTCATCTTTGATAGCTATGTTCCCTCCCACCCATGTCCAATAAAGAATGGAGGTTTTCCTTGTCCCTCCTTTTGCTATTAATGTATCTATATATACAGACTTTTTGTTATCTCTAACAAAAGTGGCAAGATCAAGTTCAAGTTTTGCCTTTGTCTCTCTAATTTTCTTTCTACATGACCTAACTATATTCCTAAACTCTTACTGAGTAGCTAGCCCTTTTTTCCATGGTTGGTAGGCTCTCTTTTTTACTCTCATTTCCATTAAAATCTCCCTGTTCAGCCAGACCTGTCATCTTCCCTGCTGGCTCGTCTTTTGGCAGACTGGAACAGCCTTCTCTTGTGCATTCAAGACTTCCTTCTTGAAGCATGTCCATCCCTCCTGGACCTTTTTGTTTTCAAGGGTTGTTTCCCAGGGTACACTCTGAATTAGTCTTCTGAAAAGGTCGAAATCTGCCCTCTGGAAGTCCAGCATAGAGGTTTTACTGGTGGCCCTCCTTGCATCCCTGAGTATTGAAAACTCTATTATTTCATTATAATTACAAACTAGAAAAATGCTTTATGTATTTTTACAACTGAGTAAATGGTAGGGAAGGACAATGGTCACAATTCTAAACTTTGCAAGATACTTGAACTGATGAAGTTTATTAATATCTAG
>NW_020955407.1:228766-255140 GCF_003031625.1 Empidonax traillii | reverse complement strand
CAGCATAGAGGTTTTACTGGTGGCCCTCCTTGCATCCCTGAGTATTGAAAACTCTATTATTTCATTATAATTACAAACTAGAAAAATGCTTTATGTATTTTTACAACTGAGTAAATGGTAGGGAAGGACAATGGTCACAATTCTAAACTTTGCAAGATACTTGAACTGATGAAGTTTATTAATATCTAGAGATACACTGGCTTATAGGAAGTTAAAAAGTCAAATCAAATCAAAAGACTGGTGTATTTAATTCCAAATCAAATTAGAATATTTCACTCTTGCATCTGTAGCTTTTAAAAGTCATGTTCTCTACTGTAACAAAAGATAACTGTTAAAAAGAGATACTTCAAAATGTTATTGACTGCCTTTATTTGGTTCTTGATTCAGTGTGACAGTTTCTGCATATCTTCCAAATGTTAATGCTTTCCTCCTAGAATAGACCTTCAGAAAATAATCCAGTCCAATAAATAGCCCTGATGTTAAACTATAGAAATGAAACATAGTATGAGAGTTCTCATACCAGGATTTGGGGTGACACTGGTACTGTGAAAAGGCAATAATCATATGCCAAATGGGGAACCACCTAGAGCAGGATGATAAATATGGATGACCATGCCTTGAATTCATTTCATATCTAGCTATCTGCCTCCAGCCTCTTCAAGTGTAAAGCCTGGAATCCTTTACTGAGAATCAATACTGCTACTCATCTTTCAGGGTTTTAAGTGACAAGAGATTGACAGGCATTATGTCAGAGCACTGATGGCATTAACAGGCTTGTGTGACCCTGCTCAGTCTCTCTGCTGCTGCTTCCTCTCGTCCTTTTCCATGGATCCAGGAGCCCCATTTCATACCAATTCCTGTTTTAGTGATGCCATAGGAGAATCAGTCTCCAGTTGTGTCTCTGTGCTGTCTCCTGGATGGACTTCAGCCCTACACTGGAGATAGATGGACCCTTCAGCCCCAACCTACAGCCTTGTCTCCGGTCTTTTCTCTGGCCCTGTTTGCTCCTGGTTGGTCTTTGTCAATGAATCCTGGACCTTGTTCATTGCTCAGTCTGTCTGGGTTGTTCTACCAGTCCCTTGCTCTGACCACAGTTTTCAACCCCTATTTGTGGAGCACTATATGCACTGGAGTCACCTTTGCTGTTCTCTGACAGAGTATTCCTATTACTTTATAGTTTTATAATTTGAATCATAACCAATTACATGAAATAATTTGATTTAGAGAGTTCAGAGTCATCAGATATCTTCTGAAAGATGCAACATTCACTTTTTCTCTTACTCAGTGAAGAAAGAGTACACAAAATAAGGTAAGAAAATGTGGAGATCAAGACAAAAAATTAATGGCTTTTTAGCCTAATGATTAAAAAACAGATCAGAGAGAGAGCTCTCATGTTTTTGACAAAACCTGTGCCTTTGCAGGAAACCCATGAAGGAAGACCTCACTGATGTGAGTCATCTAACTGTAAGGCTACAAAAGCAGTCCTCACTTTTTTTCTCCGATTATTTCTTTGAAATCACATGTTGGAGCTGATGTGCCCCTATTTTGACTGAGTCTTGCTTTACACCTGTTACAGAATTTAAACCTTGAGCAGGTTCCTTTTATCATCAAATCACAGAATGGTTTGAATTGGAAGAGATCTGAAAGATGATCTAGTTCCAATACCCCTGCTATACTTGCCACCTATATCCTGGTGATACCATGAATTTAAAGCAATATGAGAATGGAATTAAAAGCAAAAGTTGTTTTGCACGCTAACTAAACACTCAAGGTGGAGCAGTTTTAGTGCCAAGACAAAAGATTCTCACTTCTCTAAAGACATTTGAAGTCTTTCTTACCAGTTTACAGCTACAGTGAGTATTCCAAACACTACATATCATGGTGTACTTCAATGTAAAAGGTTAATAAAAACATATTAGTTTGAAAATGCAGTATAAATTACCATATTTTCTAACAAGTCATCCATTACATACGATATAACAAGTTCAAAACAGCTTACAGTACCGACTTACTTTTACAAGAAAAATGGAGATTCTTATACTATATTGTAATTTTGAATTGTTTTCTGTGCACTTAGGTATGAAATGTAGTGGTCTGAGAACTCTGTCAGTAGACTCACAGAAAGTTGAAAAAACATACATTACAAAGAGAGAAAGAGGACATGAATTTTATAATGAATTTTTTTCATAACAGCAAATGTGTGTTTACTGATAGGCTGATAAGCATGAAGAACTCAAGTTTAGGAATTGAGCAAAATATATATGTATGTAGATGCTATTCATGCATATACAGCCCCATAGGTGCAATCTTTTTCTAATGCATAGGAAAAATTAAAGATTTATGGAGAAAGGTGCTCCTTTTCTCAAAACAACCCCTGTGAAATTATAAATCATGCAACATGTATATCTGTAGATAGAGAAGTGTGGAATAAAAATTACCAAACAGACACTAGCTCCAAGCAACATCAGCTAGCAAATCATCCACCTAAGAAGCAGTGGTAAGGACATAATTTCAAGCTACATTGAATATTGCATGGTATAATACAAGCCATTTTGAAAGATAATTAGATGCATAATTTCCTATAAAGACTGCATGAGAAGTCCAATCAAACTAAATTTGTTGTTCTACGGACACATTTTTGCTATCCTAATGTTTGTTTGCTGTAATTTTTTCCTACCACTGTGTTGTTATTTCTGGTGAGGAAGAGTGCCACGGAGCCATGAAGTACCTCTTGCACAAATCAAGATATCAGAACAACAGCTATGAAACTTGTTTACCAAAAAAAGCTGCATAAAGTTTGAAAAGATGGTAGTGGGCAGACCCATAAATTCATATTTGTAAGACTGTCTCTCACTTTTCTCATTTGTATATTTTAGTTTATAAAAAAGGCAGACATTTCATGAGTTACAGATGATTGAGACATTTAGAATCCCATGCTAGTGATGTTAGAACTGAAAAGGTCACAGTCCTTACGAAATATAACAACAAAAAAAAATTCTTCTGTCAGATTTTCAATTCCTACGTCTTCAGTATCTTTTTCTGGTAGACTTTATTATAAATTCTACCAGAATATTTAATTCTGGGATTAAATAGTGTAAAAATTATGTCATTCCAATAAATCAACCAGTTGTTTTAAACCAAATCTTCAAACTTTTGTTCTTTCTCTCACACGCATGCATATCCACACACTCATAGAAATCTTCTCAAATTATATTCTTCTTGTTTGTGGTGATAAATAAGTGTACTATAAACTAAGCAGAGTTCATAAATTTCAGTATTCATTACCTTCGTTAGAGATTCCAGTAACCACAGTTATAACTTTCACATAAGTAAACCTGCACATGTGGACTGAATGTCATTTATCTCTGTGTCCTGCCTACTTCTGTTGCTGTTCAGTGATTATTTTCTCAAGCTGGTGGTGGGGGGCAGGGGGAAGTTTTTTTGTTTTGTTTCTCCCCTCCTCTTCCTCCCCAACCCCCCAGGTACAAAAATAAAATCATGTTATTTTTGAGTTTTACTAGATTGGGTCTTCAGATATCTGAGGTGCCTCAGTCACACAGTTGAATCCACTGTTCAAAGCTGTGTCTCTCCCTATAAGCAGGAATCAGACAGCCTCTAGCTATCAGAGCACCAGGCAGCAAGTTATGAAAACAAGTCAGTAGGAAAGGGAATTGATTACTCTTCAGATTTAAAAGTTCCTGTGTTGAACTGAGATATCCATACCAGAATATACAGGACAAGTACTGAAGTCATCCCCTATTTTAAAGAGAAGCATATACAATGTGCATGCATTATACAGTTTTGTAAGGGTTAGGGTTAGGGAAAGGGAGAGATACAGCATCATGACTCTTGTCAGCTAAAGATGTTCAAGCTTGACTATTGCAGTAGCAAGCCCTGTACAACAGGGTGTACTCTGAGATTCTTGTACTCTGCTTCCTTCTGGGAATGAGCAGCAACAAATGCAATATTTGAGAAAGAAAAATGGAAAATACAAGCTCATGGCTGACAGTTCACACAGGGTTTTGACTATACCTGTTCTAGCTAAGACCTATTTCAAGTAGAGTACAGAAACATTCTTCTGAACAAGGGCTGAAGGCAAGTTCATCCTCTCGGTGGGAACACATCAGTATTAGGCTGCTGAGGAGCACAAACTCTCTTGCAAGATTTTTCTCACATCTGTGAACTCTGAATCCCTCACTGTTCATGAGGGATCGTCATATGGTTGGTACAGAAAGGGTTTATACATGTTGCTCAAGTCATATGCTAGTCCAGTAAGTCCAACTGTTCTCAGCAGAGGGACATGTAAGCTGATCAGAGAACAAAACCTTTGCACCCTTCTTCCTGCATGATTATTATAGTAAATAGTGGTGTTACAAAAAAACCCAAAAAACTACTGTTCTATTTTTTATTAAACAACAATGGAACAGCCAGTTTTGTTTTGTTTTTTTTTTTTTTTTTTGATGTACATTTTCAGTCCTCATCCATCAAGCCTATATCACAGAATCACAGAATTTGCTGAGTTTGAAGGGACCCACTAGGACCATCGAGCCCAACTCTTTGCTCTGCATGGGACCATCTTCAAGAATCACACCATGCGCCTGAAAGTATTATCCCAATGCTTCTTGAACTCTGTTGGGCTTGGTGCTGTGACCATTTCCCTGGAGAGCCTGTTCCAGTGCCCAACCACCCCCTGGGTGAAGAACCTTTCCCTGATATCCAACCTAAACCTCCTGTCAGAGACTGGATTCGTATCTCACCAGCTTGTTTGATTGATGAGTCAAATAAACCATGTTGTCTGTGGCAGGGGGTGGTAAAAGGGGTAGGCCAGGTTGGTAGCCAACATGGCTGTGGCCATGCAGATCACATGGCAGGAAAGCCATGTGGCTGGGCTGTCAATAGGGTCTGCCTGGTAGCCCACCTACCCCACTCCTCCAGAACCTCTGGTTGGCTGTAACACCCCTTTACTGTGGTGAGGGAGACAGCGAGTGGCAGCAAGACAAAATCCCACCAAACAGCATGGCCACAATAGCCAGAGCCTATAAACACCCATGAGGTCTCCATCCCTCTCTTGGCCTCTGCTCTTTTGACCCATCAAGATGTGACCTTAATAGTGGTAATTATATTTTCCTTTCCTCTCTTTCTCTCTTTAGTCTTCTTTTAATTTCCCTTTCCTTCTTCTTGTGGGCAACTTAAACACCTCTTTCCTGTACTTGACTTAAGTTGTGGATGTTTCATTTAAGTTGTAAAGAGTTTGTCTTTGCTAGGTGTAAAAACGTTTGCCTTCCTACAGCAATGCTTGCTAGTTTCTGTAACCTGTTGTAATCCTTTTGGGAAGTTGTATGTTATTTCTGTTTAACCCTTTTGGTCAAACCCTCTATTTTCTCACCAAATGAAAAAAAAATCTCTTAGAGAAAACTGTGTAGTTTTTCTCTGCACATGAAATCAAGGTATCAAAGAATCAAAGACTTTGCAAGGGTTAATGTGGCCAAAATTTCTTGAAGACTAAAGTTAAAGGGTACAACTGGTAAAAGCATGGAGCTTCTAAACCAGGTCGTAACACCTCCCCTGACACAACTTCAGACCCTTGGGTCCTGTCACTGGTCACCACAGAGAAGGGATTAGTCTCTATCCCTCCTCTTCCCTTCACAAGGAAGCTGTAGACTGCAAACACAGTTACTATCATGATATGGTCACAAGCTCTGGGATTTAAACCCAGGATTTCCTGTTTACTAGGTAGGCGCTTTAACCAACTAAGCCACTGCGCTGTGCACATTCCCAGTGCTTCTGTTTAATTAATAAATGAACATTAAAGTAGTTGAAATGTTAATCAGGGACTTGGCCTAGAAATCTGTGTCTTAGTCTTTCTGACAGGAACAAGAAAGTTTGGTGGTGCATATATCCGTCTAATGCCAACATTTGTACAAGAATACTTTTGCCAATAAGAAAAATGCTCAATTGAAACATTTTTTTAATAATTTATTTCTTGATATTAATTTCTGTATCAGTTTGCAACAAATGCCAAATACACAAACATGTAACAATTATGAAAGGTGAAAATTTACACCACAAAAGGCTATGGTTTTATATAGTAAATACTGAGAAACATAGTGCAGTGATTCACTCAGTAAATCACTAGACATATCCTATCCCAAAACTGGCAGCAGTTGTTCTTTCTTTATTCTTTTTGCCTTTGTTTATAGACTTTGCTTCTATGTGTGTCACTTTCCTGTCAGAGACACTTTGTACTAGAGGGAAACTACTCCTACTTCATCTGATGTACTATGCTAGTTTTCTACTACAGAATGTGTTAAATTGCAATCATTCATCTAGTAATGCATTTTCAGTTTCTGTTACCAAACTACATCTTAATTATATCCAGCAAATGACCAGCTATAGAGTTTGGTTCCTTATCGCCAGGCACACAGAAGCAGAATATCTTTGTACGGACATTGTTCTCTTCTAACACCCCTCACAGATCTGATTTGAAATGACTCTCTGCAGGGAGCCTAGAGGGATGCTAATATAATTGGTTGCAATTTGAATGTAAAGAAAATTACTAATAGTTTCATGGAGGTTGCTCATAAAATGACTGCACTTTTCATTACAGGATTCAGCATTTATGAATGTGTTCTGACCTAGTTTGGTGTACTGAGTTTTCAAAGCAAGAATTGTTATGTAACAGTACCCTGACATACTGGTTGAGATACTTGAGAATGAATAAAGCAATGTTTAGAACTTCTGCTAGGAAAAAAACCTGGAATAATGTGACTAACTTTCAGTAAGCTTCAAGAAATTAAATGAGTATCACATGGCTGAATAAAGTATAGGCTGAAGGGAATCAGATGACAGAGCCACTTGCCCCATTCTGTATTTGGGAATGAATGCCTTTTGAAGAGTCAACATAGGGAAGGTACATTCTTTAAATATCCATGAGTGTAGCTCTAAGAAATAATCTGTAGTTTGATTTTCCTCTATGCAGAATAGATACTATGAAGATGAACATTTCTTAATCTTACTGCTCTTCTGTTGAACGGCAATTGAAATAAGGACTCTATTAACTACTTTCCACTGAAAGGAGCAGCATGTGAGGTAGCATCTGCATATTTTCTTAATGCATCTTGTCTATTTACATTCACGTGGGTGCATAAGTGGATGCACAGGTATGCTGTAGCATAGACAAACCCCTCTTGGTGAAATCTAAATCCAAACACCAATATCCAGTTCCTGAAAATTTGCTGGGTACAGCAAGATTAAAGCATACACAAGGTTTTCTTTCTGCAGCACACCAAAATAAAAAAACAATGCAGGTAATTCTTAAGGAAGAATATATGTGCATGTTAAATAATTCAAGGACGTATCTGTAATACATGTTGGAACACAGTGAAGAAATTAAGAAATCCATTAGCTAGGTATGGTCTGAAATGCTAGGATCTAACAAGTAACAGAATGTTATCTCATGTATTTGCACAGTAGTACTAGTAGATTTTGTTCCAGCATTTCAGGGGAGCAGGCATGCTGTGCCTGGCCCAAGGCAGCCTCCACCCAGGCACATGCATCAGCTACAGCCATCTCTGATGTGGATCTAGGGAGAGTATCCATGAGATGAATTCAAGCCTACATGACAAAGCACTTCTTTCTTTTACCTAATTTCATGCATATCATTGCCTCACTTTCTGTTTTCCTGTTTTTGGATTATTCTTTACTGAGATGTTTTCTGGGTTCAGTCATGCATGGACATAATGAAAATGTATTAAGATCACTGGGGCCCACTACTGATTGAAACAATAGCTATGTAGAGCTCTGAGTGCTACTAAAAATCCTGATTTGATTGTCTGATGCTAGCCGAGCAACTCATTATGTTATAATGACAGTGCGCGCCGTTCACCAGAATTCTGGATATGGAACATCACAGAATGTGGAATGACAATGGAAAGATACTTCTCCAGTCCTTGGATGTCAATGAAAGAAAACTGGGCAGCTATAGTGACTATTACACTATTGATAAAGATTACGATGATAATATTAGAACAACTTCAAAGGAAAGCAAAGCCTAGCATTTAATTTTGTTTACAATTCCATATGATAGGCACCTGGTGAGAATACATACAAGCCACCATTCATCTTGAGAAATAGGTTTAAAAATGAAAACTCTAAGAATTCCATGCTGGGCTTTGTTCAATGTTTGTCATAAAACTGATATCCGTGTGAATTTGGTAAGAAACCAGGTTTGGGGAACTTTTAAGTGGGCTATCCATTCGCTTCAGAGCATAAATATTGGAGTTTTATGTCTATTTTTACTAAGCCTTCTATCTGCATGTTTATTAAAATAATTTTAGGGAAAGAAAATAGAATTCCAGCAAACTAATCCAGATCAATATGTTTAATAGCAACTTATCATGGACAGGCGTTATACACAGATATTTCCTCATTTCCTATGAGGAACATTTTCCACTAAACCTTGTTCCTCTGTAGAGACTTTTATCCCAAAGTTGTACAATCCCCTCCCCTCCCCCCTGCCTCCACTCCCCTTCCCTTCCCCTCACTTCGCCCTTGCCTGTCCCCTTCCCCTCAGTTACTCCAAGGTCTGACCTTAAGCTTTACTATATATGGGCATATCCACAATGTTGAAAATTAAACTATAATACTAAAACTATTGGAATTCTTAACCACACAGAACTGAATAAGACCCTTTAATGCATGCATTCTGAACACACTAAAAAGATGAATTAAAGATCGATATATTTGTGACTCCCTCCCGGGTGGATTTTTTTCTCCTATATAGTTATACACTTATAATGAGCCATGGCAATAATTTATTATCTCTCTCCAAATTCTGTGAATGGAAGAAGCATGTGTTTCCTGGATTTAATTTAGCACTGTCAAAATGAAAAGGTATGTGAGATTATAACAGATGCATCAGAGACTCCCTATTATGTGAATAAAACCCCAGCAAATTAATATTGGTGAGATGAATTCATGAATATTTACATTGTCCTTGAATTGATTATGAGAAAAAATAATTATTTGTGCAAAATTGATCAAAGCAGACAGGTGGAAAAAGATGATAAAATGTATTTTTATGAATATAGATATATATTTCAATGCAATATAGCTTACAAGATATCACTTTCTTATTTTGTCTAGAAAGCCAGATTTTCATTTCAGAATATGCTGATAAACCTAGCAACAGTAAATGTCATGCTGAAATGCAAAGTCAATGGAAACTGTAAAAGAAATTTTGGAGCACTGAACATGCAATTATTCTGACATACAGCAAAATAAATATGTTTCGAGTGCTTTAAAGTGTAACTCAGTTAGTGGTGTTTATCAGATGCAAAATAACACATTTAAAAAGTATATAAGTTGCAGCACTGTATGGAAAAAAATAGTGGCAAGGTGCATTTAACAAGGTTTTTTTAAAGTCTATTTTTCTTATAAAAGTCTGAAGTTGAGTATTTGATGACAAATTAGTAAAACAGGAGCTTCATGAATTAAGACACTTATTTGCTCCCAAGAATTTGGTAAGCTACAGAATTATCAATGCATAAGCAGGTAATTAACATATTAAACATATGATAAGAATATATAGTTGATGCTTAGATACAAATTCAGAGGAACTAAAATTCACTTATGGGGTTAGATTACAGAGTGAATAAAAGTTGCCTAATAAAATCACGAATACTATAATCTGGTACTGGCATGTGAAACTGGTCACCTTCTACAGACCTGACAAGCCCAGGGCTGAGTCTGTACATTGGCAGAACAGCTGGATAGGATTTGATCAGGATGCATAGCTATTGCTGTGGTGAGGAAAGTTGTCTTTTAAAAAAAATGTTACATGTTGGACATTTTCTTAAGAGGCATAAATCAGCACACTTCTTACTGCTTAATCACGTATGAATTGTTATATCCTTATTCACATCCATTTCACAACAGTTCTCTTTATATGATGCCTTGTGAGTCACACAAATTTTGTATATGTATTTACTTTGTCCTGTTGTACTGAAAGAAATAATCTTTTTGTGTATATGAATCATATATATGAATCTTTTGATATATATATTAAATATGTCTAACAGTACAGCAGGACATAAAAAGTACTAATTTTTATTTCTAAACACAAGGTAGAAGCATCTAGCTATGTATTTGTATCAGAATACATATTTCCATGAAGAGAATAGTATTGGCAGAGCAATAAAGTGGTATAAACTCGTTGTTATTGAAAAGAAATAAGGTTGCAAGCTATTAACATGATTGAGTTTCCAGAATAATTTTACAAAACTCATAGAAAAAAAATTTTACTACTTTTAAATGCAATTTCATTGGTGTATTGGGGCATGGCCAAGTTTTGGTAGCAGGGAGGCTATAGGGTTGGCATCTGTGAGAAACTGCCAGTGCCAGCTGGCTCCAAGGTGAACCTGCCCCTGGGCAAGGCTGAGCCCATCAGTGACAGTGGTAGCACCTCTGGGATAATGTAGTTAAGAAGATTGGAAAAAACCTGCTTTGCAACGGCAACAGGAGAGAGAAGTGAAAATACGAGAACAACAACTCTGCAGGCACCAGTGTCAGTAAAAGGGAGAAAGTGCTCCAGGTCTCAGAGCAGATATTCCCCATGCAGCCCATAGTAAAGACCATGGCGGGGAAGGCTGCCCCCCTGCAGCCCATGGAGGCCCACGATAGAGCAGAGATTCACCTGTAGCCCGTGGAGGACCCCACACTGGAGCAGCTGAATGCCGGAAACAGGTTGTTACCCCATGGGATGCCCATGCTGGAGCAGGTTTGCTGGCAGGAGTTGTGTGATCCTGTGGGGGACCCATGCTGGAGCAGCCTGTTCCTGACTATACCCCATGGAATAAGACCCATGCTGGAGCAGTTCACAAAGAACTGCATCCCCTGGGGAGGACTTACATTAGAGAAGTCATGGGAGAGACCCCTCGCTGGAGCAGGGGAAGAGTGTGAGGAGCCCTTCCCCTGAGGAGAAGGGAGCAGCAGAGACATGTGATGAACTGACCCTAACGCCGATTCTCTGTCTCCCTGCACCTATGTGGGGGAAGGAGAGAGAGAATTCAGGAGTGAAGCTGAGCCCAGAAAAAGGGACAGGTGAGAGGTAGTTGAGTTTTAACGTAATTGGTGACCTGAACTACTCAGCATAATTTTAAGTGAAGTTATAATTTACTCCAGTCTTTGGGATACTTGCAGAGCTCACAGCTACTTTTCTTTGCATTTTCATGCCTTGACATTTCACTTTTTCTCAGAGTTTTTTTCTCATTGTTTCTTCCATCTAGGTTGTTTTTTTGAACTACCAGTTATTTCACAGACTGAATTGGCTGACTGGTGAGTCCAACCCATTATATTAAACCAAGCTTTGTTCAAATTTGACCTTAAGATTACTACTTCAGAATGTGATCTTTGAAGAACAACATCTTGTCAGGCTGCTACTACTATTTGACCCTTTGTCAATATACTTAGACTATGTATATTCAAATTTTTAAAACAAAATTAGCATACATGCATTTAGACAGATAAGGTGCATTTGTATTATGACTTAAAATAGCTATGTTATAAAGTTTTTAAAAATTAAGGTTAATAATGAAACTGTAGAAAGGTAGTTGAACACAGCCTTAGTGCATAATGACTTCTTAATATATAAAAGAAAATTTATGTTCTCTGTTAAAGTTACTAATGCTTTATCATTACTTTTTTGCAGTATCCCTGAAGTACAGCTTCATACCATGTGAAGTGCCACTAACAGAGGTTTCATCCTATCACTATTTGTCATCATTTAAAAAGTGTCTCAGAAAAGAACATATTAAAACATCTTCACTTCTTCTCGCTTTACAGAAGCACAATTTCAGAGAAATTGTGATTCAAAAAATATATATCTGCAGTATTACAGCAGGCAAGTACTTTAGTTCAGCAGTCAGCAAATCCAAATGACTCATATTTACCTACACAAAGGTTTCACTTCAAAGATAAAATGACAAGGAGTGTTCTTTTATTCTCTTAGCTCCCTTCAAAGAGCTTTTTTTTTTCCCATTTTAAAAAATAGTATCTTTAAATGTAGCAGCAGAAAGCTACTAACGAAAACATGTTCCTGAAGAGATATCAGTGCAGGTTAATTAATTCTGTATTAGATAGGTAGAAAACAACTGTTTCTTAACTCTGTCTGGGAAACTGCATGAAACTGCTGATCTTTGCACTAATTTTAAGAAGCAAATTCCATTTCCATTATGGAAATAACATCAGGAAGAGTTCAGAAAGCTTTGTGAGAGACTCTGAGTTCATGTATTTACATTCATATTCTAAATAATTCAGTGAAGAGACTCTTTAAAATAAAGACAAAAAACTGATTACAGATAGAAATAAATCACGTAATTTCTTCCAAACTGGTTTAGTGGCTAATAGGGAGATGAAATATCCAGTCTGTTGAATTGTGGAGTAATTTAGGTTGGAAGGAGAGGGTTCATCTACTTCAGCCTCCTGCTCAAAGTAGGCTTACCTTCAAAGGCAGATAAAGTTCTATAGGACTGTGTAAAGCTGCATTTTGAAAAACTCCAAGCATGGAGATTCCACAATCTGTCTGCAAGTTTGCTACAACTTCGGACTAGCAGTCCCTGCCCTTTTGTTGTACATGTCAGAGAAAAATCTGCTCCATCTTCTTCATTGCCTGGAATTAAAGCCTCTCCTGTTTGACTTTTCTTTCCTGAGCTAAACAAAGCCCCTTTTTTATCTTCTCCCACATTATGTATTCCACCTGTCTTAACTGCATTAGTGATCCTATGATGGATTTGCTTTGCATTATGAACATATACCTTGTACTGGGACCCAGAAGGAGACATATTATTTCAGATGTGGCCGCTCTTGTGCAATAACAGCTCCCCTCAGCTAGCTGGAAATGATCTTATTAATGCAGTGATTGTTCTGGCTGCCATGGAGGTAACTTTCTTCATAGCATCTGGTATAGTGCTATTTTGATTTTCTGACCAAAACACTGTTGATAACACACCAGCACTGCTGAGCAGTGCTTTCACAGTGCTGAGACCTTTTCTTCTTCCTACTCTGCCTCCTCAGAGAGGACGCTGGAGTGTCAGGAAAAGCTGGGAGAGGACACAGCCAGCACAGCTGACCCCAACTATTCAAAGTGATATTTCATGCCATATGACGTGCTCAGCAGTAAAAACTAAGAAAAAGAAGGTAGAAGTGGGGGTGGAGCATTTGTGGTCATGGTATTTATCTTCCCAACTCACCATTTTGTGTGCTGAGGCCCTAATATCCTGGAAGTGGCTAAATATCTGCCTGTGATAGGATGCAGTGAATGAATTTCTTACTTTGCTTTGCTTCCATAAAACAAGTTTTTCTCACTGTTTCCCTTCTGATTCTCTCTCTCCTATTTCCTTGCAGAGGAGTCAGCCAGCACATGTAGGGGGACTTACTTCCAGCTGGGGTCAAGGCACCACTGCAACCTTCTTTGCGTTTAGCCTTTATTACCACAAGACTGCAGTCCTGGCTCATGTTAATTGGTTCATTGAGGACCTTTTCTACAGCACTCTTCCCCAGCACATCAGTCCCAGCCCTGATGCAAGAGGTTGTTCTTTCTCAGGGGCTGAACTTCCTGTTTGTCTTCACTGGAGTTCATGAGGCTCCATTTGCTCGTTTCTACATCTTTGTTAGCTCACCCTGACTGGCAACACTTCCCTACATATATCCCTCCATATATCATCCCCCAGTTTATGGTCATCCAGGAACCTGTTGAGGAGTCAGATGCGGTGCTGATCCCTGAATTAGTGGAACAGGTCACTCAGAGAGACTGTGACAAGTCTGGCAGTGGAGATTTTCAGCTCTTGACTGGACAAGACCCTCAGCAACCTCATCTAATTTTCAAGTTAAATGTGCTTTGAACAGAGGCCTGACATAGATGACCTCTTGAGGTTCCTTCCACGACCTTAAATACTGGTACAAACAAAAATACAGGAGAAAGCCCACCGTTTCTCAATTTTTTAAAGTAATACCAGATCACCAGTTACAGAAGGAGTAACTAACTATTTCCAAAGAGACTATTCAACTTTTTCCAATTTTGACAATGCTTTGATTACACGTCTGATAGGTTGTATATGAGTGATTTAAAAGAGGTAAGAGTTGGCAAATCTCTGTTTTTCTGAAAGTAAAAGTGTGTTTTCTAATAGAAAGGTAGAACTGAGACTCCTTAATCATTTGAGAAAGGCCAGATATTTCAAATGCTACTGGAATTCCATTATACAGTAATGATGAACATCACACTGTAAAACAAATCATATTATTTACACAGTGCTGTCAGCAGGCTTTCATTTCCTCAGTTACTTCTTAAGTTGATCCTAAAGATTAACATGTTCTGGGTATAACTGTCACAGATATACCAGAAATTTTTAAGCCTCTCTGTGTGTTCTCATCAAGCTTTTCAAGTTGAATTTTCCTCTACAGGATAGTTTAAAATCATACCCAAAGGCATGTGTATAAATTCTTGTTCCTCTTCCACTACTCAGAGATGCTAGAGTTATGGTTTTATTCATGAAGGAAGGATACTCATAGCTCAAAGGATTATTCTTTGAAATTCTTTGAATGGCTCCGAGATTGAGCCATTCTCAATCTATGAATTAATTGCCTAAATTGCACACTCTCTTATCTTTGCAGTCCTGTTCCTGTGCAATAGAAACCCAAGGCAGTTTAAGTTGAATTATAATTTCATATCTATGCCCACTCACACAAACACATATGAAGCCTTAGGAGAGAGTTCAGATATAAGAAGATAAAATTATTTGCTTGTAGACAACTACATTTTCTAAGAGGAAGCTGTTCTAGAAGTTTTCAATTGGAATTGATTTACTATAAAGTAGACATTAAAAATACTAAATGAAAATCATTCACTAAAAGTACCTCTTTTCCCCTGCTTACTATGCAGCTATGTCATTTATCCATGACTATTTCAGATAAAGGTAGTTCAAGCTGAATTATATTAATACTATCTCTAGTTAAGGACCTCATGTTAGGCACGGACAAGATTGCCATAAGGGACTCTCCACATTCTTCTGGTTTCTGATCTTATCTACCAGGGTGAAAGCTTTAGTGTGGGATTCACCTCATCCTCCTGAAGATGTCTGTAATATTATCGTTACCATGTCAGGGAATTTCAGTGGCAGCTAAAACACTTGTTTCTTCTTGAAAGAATACAAATAGTTTTGTTTCCAGTACACTTTAAGACAAAAAAGACACCATGGAGCTTGATACTTGCAGTTCTCACTGTGGCTTAAATGCGTTTGCCCAGAATATGATTAAAGAAAATGAAAAGCTTTCAACTCAGTGTGAAAAAACCTACCCTATTTTTATGATATAAAAAGTCTGAAACTGTTTATGGTTTACTCATTTAAGTCAATACACTGATGTTAACATCACAGGTCTTTGATAACCTTCTTTTACTTCACCATAGTACTTGAAAGACTTAAGTGTCTTTCTCTAGATCAAAACAAAAATTAATTTACACTCAAGTTGCCTGAGAATGAAATTTGTAGGAATGAGTTCAAATATTGTGAATTACCCCTGAACTGCCTTGGCATAATTCATTGCCAATAAAATTAGGAACAAGAGCTTAAGCATTCACAGATTTATGCACATAATTTTTTTTTTTTTGTCTTGGCAAGATTAGGAAAACCATATACACTAATATTATCATAACAACCTGTACTTTTGTTGATAGAGTTGAGTTTGTATGCATTGTTTTCTATTTTTCTTTGCTTACAACTCCCAAGACTAGAGTCTATGGAGAGAAAAGCTTAGAAGTACAAGGTTCAATGCAAAACCCCAAACACAGAAATACAAAACACACAGCCCTGATCTCAAAAAACCCCACCCTTATGTGCTATACATTTTTTGCACATCCGTGAATAATGGCAGGGATTTGTTTTGATTTGTGGTCTTTAGCTGATCTATTTCACTATGAAGGCTGAAAAGACCCTGCTCTTGGTCAGAAGAGGCAATGGTAAGAGTTGAGATGCTGGGATGAGAAAGACTATGCAGAGAAAACTGGGAGCGGATACTGGTCTGGCTGTACCAGAGCTGTTACTTGCACAGAAAATTCCTGGCAAGTGCATGAAGGCTTCTTGCTGAGCAACAGCCCTGGGGCAAATATTGCAATATAAATGGTGATAACAGATGTGACCTGTCTGGTAGACTACTATAAAAGCCAATCTTGTATGTGAAACAAATACTCACTGTTCCTGTTTTTTTTTCAGATCAGTTGTAGCATTCTCTTCCATTTTCCTTTATTTACCATTAAGAGAAACAAAGAATCAACTTCAGCATAACTATTGCACCTATTCTGTTTTGCCTTTTCAATTTAGGAGTTATGTTTGGTCCTTCCTTTATTAGCACTTTGGAAAAAGAAGGCTGGGGCACAGGGAAGGGGGAGAAGTGTCTTTCCTGATGGAAGATTTAAAAGAAAAAATGTGCAACACAGTAATTTATTTTTATATAGAATGTATTTTCCAGCTAATGCAATGGAAAATATTTTATTCTATTGGCCCATTTATTGTGTATATTTCTTAATGAAATTTGTGTACTAACATACTTTATATAATGTACAGTCAAATTATCAGATTCTCACTAGAAAAGAGTTTGGTGTAGAATTCACCAAATGATTAATTCAGATCAGTGATGCTTATCCTTTATGCCTAGTACTTGTCCTTCATCTTTCATCTGTATTATTGAATTACTGTGTAATATTTGTACTGTCTTTAACATGCTATTAAAAAATCAATTAACTTAAATAAAATTAATTTTTCAAGTAGAGCCTATGGGGTATTCTGTGAGAAATTACACCTTGTCTTCAGATTTTTTTGCACTGCTTGGCTAGGCAAAATGTTTAAAATTTTGCTTTCAATAAATGAATGTTTTAGTTAAAAGAATAAATTTTAATAGCTGACTTCCAAAAACATGTTTTTAATTTTTTATCTTCTCCAAACAAAGAAATACTTCTTTCAAACAGGGAATGAAACTGAAGAGCTGGGTTGAGGGTTTCATTATCTTATGAGATATGAAATCTTATGCTTTCAACTTAGGTTTATTCTGTCAGACTTTAAATACAATATAGTGTGATAAACCCGTGGAATTACAATTTTTAGGTCATGCATAACTATTGACTGTCATACCTACAGGGAGGTTTTGCTGTGTTTTATTCCCTTTCTCCAACATTGTTTTTGAAAGGACTGTCTCTTTAAGGACAAACTTCACACACACACACACACACCGCGCGTAGTGGGGATGAGAAAAGCAAAAAAGAAGGCAGGGAAAAGCGGAGCTCCCTCTCTTCTTCCCAGGACCATGGGTGCTGGTGTGCCTGCGGAGTTCCATGATGCCGTTCCACTCCCGAGCCTGCGGACCCAGAACCGCGCAGGGATGGAAACGTTCCGGGGCCGCCTGTCTGCTGCTGCAGCCGCCCTGTGCCGCAGCCGGGCAGAGAAGGAAAGCGGGACGGCTCCCTGCCGCCGGGCGGGATGGGACAGCCTGTGCAGGGAACCCCAGCCCTTCGCCCAGACCAGCCCCTGCCGCTGCTGCCGCCGCTCGCCCCTGCGGGGACAGCCCCTGCTGGCGCTCCACAGCTCAGCCGAGCCCAGCGAGGCGACCCCAGTGCCAGGGACAGCACATGGCAGGGAGCAAAGGGACTCAGAACTAGCACCACTGCTGCAGTTAAGACCTGGACCTAACTGGGTGATCTAGACTGGGCAGTATAACTCCTTGTGAGCAACACAGTTTTCCTAGGTGTTTGCTTTTGCCAGTTTCCCATTGTTTCTTTTGTTTAGTTGGGCAGACGGGAGCGATTGGCAGAGAGGAAGGACCCTGTGCCATTTTTCCCCCTTTATTCCCAGGGGACCATGGGACACGGTGAATTTCCCTTGTTCGTAAGCTGATTCCCTTGTATCTTTGTGATGCTGCTGTTTCCTTGTAAATAAACTTATTTTTTCACTTAGACTTCCTCCCACGTTGTCCTCTATATTAGTGGGGAGTAAAAGGGGATGGAGTTCGTTCTTGTGGAGTTCCCACCCCAACCAAGACATTGACTGAATTACAAAATTTATAGGCATAAGTATGCAAGATGATAGTGCTGTTAGATTAATCTTGAGACTAACCTTGATAGGCAGAAGTAGTTCACAACCTATGTATAAAAAACTTACAACCAGCATGCCCAGATGCAACTAGTGTTACAGAATAATAGAAAAATCTAGGTCAAAAAAACCTCTGGGGATCACCTGGTCCCTTTTTCTCTTGAGAGCAGAGCCTTAAATTGGGTTATCCCAAGAGAAGATTTACTTGGCTCTAATAAGCCAAGCCTTGGAGATGTCCAGCAAGGGGCATTTCACCACTTGTTTGGACAATTTGTTCCAATGTTGAATTGTCCTCATGGTGCAATTTATTTTCTTGAATCCTGATAGAGTTTTCTCTGAAGCTCCTTATACCCATTGCCTCTTCTGTCACTGGGCATCCTTGTGAAAACCTTGATATCCTCTTTAACTATCTTTTAGGTGTTGGAAAACTGTGACTACATCCCTCTTGAGATGTGTCTTCTCTAAGCTGAATGGACCCAATTCCTTCAGTGTTTCTTCAAACATTCGGTTCTCCAACCCTCTGATCATTTAGGGGCCCGCTGTGGGATGGAGATCCTTCAGCTTTCCTGTTTCTCTTCTGCTGGGAGGAAATAACTGGACACAGTATTCCAGGTATTGCTAAAAAGTGCCAAGAAGAGCTGAGTAACCGCTTCCTTGGTCTGCTCACCATATGCTAGATGTTGGAGCCCAGTATGTGGTTTCTGGTTCAGGATGTACCTTTCTGGCTGCTTGAGGCCCATACAACTGGCTCAAGTTCAGTGTTGGGAGTGGACGCATGGAAGCTTACAAGGAATGTAGAGAGATGCTAGAAGAACTCAAATGGGCCTCACAGGAAGAGATCCATCTCGAAGTGCTCTGACAGCTGGAGCCAAGGAAGAGCCTGCAGTCCAGTGATAAAAAACAGACCCTGCAGAAACCCACCACCACTCCTTCCTGGCCTTCCCCCTCTCCCTATATGGCCAGACATATCCCTATAAGCCAATCTCTCCGAGTTCCCTTATCAGAACCCCTAGAGATTCGATGTTTCCTAGCAAAAACCCACCTTTGTACCAGAACCTTCTACAGTCCCCTTATATAACCAGCCTTGTAATAAAGGAATTCGCCATTTTGCGAGCCATATATGCTCTTGTGTGTATGTATGCCTCACGTCCCTATGCAAGATGGACACTGGGTCAGTCGCGTGGTTTTCTCCCCCGCCACGCGATAGTTCAGCTTGCTATACACTCTGTTCCCAGGGCCTTCATGACAGAGATATATCCCCTTGGAGATATCCTCCTTGTAGGGGGAAAAAGACCCAAGTTGGGCTGCTCTTTGGGGTTATTCTAGTTACAGGACTTTATATTCAGCCTTGTTGAACTTCTGTGATTCTTGCTGACCTGGTTTTCCTAGCCTGTCGAAGTCTCTTTGTATGGCTGCTCTTCCTTCTGACTTAATCACTTCTTCAAAGAGTTTAGTGTCATCCACAAACTTGGTGATGATACATTCAGTCCCATCATCCATATAATCTAGAAAGGTATTGAATAGCACTGACCCCTGAACAGACTCACCCATGAGTGGGTGCCAGTTTGACTTTATCCACCCTCCTCTGAGCTCAGTAGTATAGGCCACTTTCCACCGACTGCTGTCCATCTGTACGGTCTATTTCTTAACCAGATTGTCAAAGGGGTTGTTGTAGGAGACCGTACCAAATGATTTACTACATCCACATCTCTCCCCTCAATAGTTTAGAACACTTGCATATCAATCCATGTCCAAGCCTGCATCTTCCTTGGCAATTCAGCTCTTTGTTCTGATGCATATGTCCTCAGATCTTTACTTTAAAAAATTTTAATAATTAAGGGTCAGAGTACTGATCCTACAGCCCCTATCTATGTGCCAGGCAAACAGTTCTTGGAGTTACTTTCCTTATTTTCAAATAGCGGTTGAATTCTGTGAATATTAATATCTTAATAACATTCACAAATGATGGACTAAACATGGTGGCAATTATACACGGTGATTAAGTAATCACTGCAATTCAGTTAAAAGAACAAAATTCACTAACAGCATAAAATCCATTTTGATTAATGTCTTTAACATTTAGAATACATGAACTGTCCTTTCAAAAATGTATGTAGCACCCAATTGTGAGGAAATACTGGATCACTAGATTATTTTAACTTTTCCATCATGGCTAGTTAACAGTTTGCTTCATCTGTTGATGTGCAGGATGCCATAAAGCATATTGGAAATAAATTTATTTCAAACTGGTCTTAATAAGGGTAAGCACCAATATATACAACTAAAAATTGAAACATTTTGGGAGAGTTTTATGGTTTACCTCATTGTATTTTTATTTTTGGATATTTTATTTTTGCCTAGAGCATGCACCTATATTACAACTCATTATATTATGTTTGTTTTGTTTATTAGATATATGTATTAAAAGAAACTGTGTAATTGATGTATATTGATAAAGATATGAGGAATAATCACTTGAATGACAACGAAGCTTTTATATTTGGACTTTTCTTTCAAAACAACCAACCTCCAGTATATTTACCAATAAAACTGGACGGCAAGACAGATTATTCAGAGGAAATCAGAACGGATTGTCTAGGGCAACAAGACCACAGTAATAGAAACAGTTCTGTCTGCAACCTGCAAAATATGTAGGATTTAACTGATTTCCAATGTTAAAAGGAGATTTATCTTTCCTGTTAATACACAGAAACTCTTGACCTGTATCTAGTTGTTGTACTCACCCACCAAGCCTGCTGTATTCCCCTTAATGCAGAGCAACGCTAGTACTACAACATTATCTGGCTCATAGTCTAACATTTTTTATAAAAAATATTTTGCACTCAATTTTTATTATTACTTTGCATTAAAAAATAAGGAATAAAGATTTTTGAAATAATTATGAAGAAAATAGAATGGTAGAAACTTTAGTGATGTATAGAGCTAGTTAAGGAACACAAAAGATTGCATGCTAGAGATGTTCTAAAAAAGGATTTTTGGATGTTTTTAAATGGCAGTAATTTCCTACTTAAAAAAAAAAAAAGTTTAAACTTTTAAATTAATTAGGAGATTACTGTCAGAGAGAGGGGAAAAGGACTTCAGGAAAAGAAGTCCAATTAGATGTGTTAGACTGATGTAAAAACTCTCACCTAGCTGTCACATCTGTAAGTGGCTATAAAGACAATGCATTTGACAAATTGCTATTTTCCATAATTTCAGAACTCTGTGCACCTGAATTTTTGGCAGAGATTGTCAGGATATTATATTTCTTCTCTTGTTTTTTTCCTTCTCTTGAGGAGGAAGGTTATTTTATTGGTTTCTTGGGTCTAGTACCTTTTCCAGTTGAATGTGTTTCAAGTGTTATCATGCTTTAGCTACACCACATCTATCTGCTGATTGCTGTGCACAGTCCTATCCATTCTCTGATTCAGCTCTCTGCTGTGTACAGAGCTAGCTTAACACCACTTCAATCAGATCCATACCCTCAGCTTTTACAGGTATCATTCATATTCTCTTCACTTTTTCTAGTTGTTGTTCTGTACTGTTTGTCCAGCCAATTGCTCACTCACTTTTTGACAATACAGGGTTACCACTTACTTCTGCCATTTTGTCATCATTTAAATTGTAACATTCAGTCATTATAGCAAAACAGCCTAAATTGCTGAGACAACTTGACTTCAGATTCCAAGATGAAGCCATGAGATTCAGAAGATGCAACATGTATGTCCCAAAACATGACGACTACAATTTATCATAAAAAATACAATCAGAGATTATGAAAGAAAGAAAATGAAGCACCATGGCAACACCACTTTGTCCGTTTGTTTGAGTTTTGGCTAAAAGGCATTTTTCTTCCAAAACAATTTTTTTTCTGTTAAGATGTTCTTTGGTTTTCCTCCCAGAAAATTACAGAGGAACTGAATGCAGTTTGAAAGCCAAGGCAACATTTAGACATTCTGATATTTTTCCAGTGATTCCAAAGCTAGAAGTTCATAAAGTAGGCTCTTTTTCGAAGCTATATTCACCTTGAAAAATGCATGATTCACTGTAAATAATCAGAAAAGTCCATGCTTTTTCATCAGAGTCAAGATTTTACCTTGCTTCCTTGAGACCTTTCTAATAAGATCCCACTTCTGTAGCTGCACACAGTCATTGAACACTGTTATTGCATTTTTTCGCATATAAATACTGCAATGAAACCTGTTACCTACAATACAAAAAAAACCCCAATCCCAACACTTAGGAGCACTACTGTGTTACTTGGTATTTTATCAGCAAGAAATCTCCCTTTAATATTACTAGGGATTGTGGCATTTTTGGGAGGGGAGGAGCAGGAAGGAGAAGGAAAGCACATATTGCAGAGTAATGATAATCTTCATTGTTTTTCATGGACTATTCTTTTGGAGTAATACTTTGAGAAAAGCAGACTTTTAAATAGGTTTCAAGTGTGTCAGAGTATAGCAGTGAAAAGCTGGTAGGACCTTTCTGACATATGTCATATTAATTTGAAGTCAGCTAAACCATGTAGTGTTTTAGATGTGAAGAATAAAACCACTAAATACCAGTTTCAACTTGACAACAGATACTTCCTCAAGCAAACTGATTAACTCATTCCTTCAACTGCTTTTAGGATTGTTATTCTGGAGGCATCTCACGTGCATTTTACTGAGTAATCAAGTTTAGTTGGTAATGACTGTTCTTTTGATGATTTGAACTACATTAATTCTTTTGTAGAAAATGAATAATTAGAAGAAATTTAGTGTAACTAATTATTTCTGTGGATTTCATTAAATAGGATAAATAATTATTTAATTAATCACATGCACAGCTAACAAGTACAATTATCTAATCAACACACTTTCGTAAATGACAGCAACATTATAGACATTTGCACTATTTGCTGATATTCCTTTAGATGTTCTCAAAACCATTTGCTTTTATAAAAGGCAACAAGATAACTAGTGTATTCAACTTAAGTCATGATAGCTATCGTGTTTTTTTTTTACACAATAGGTGTAAATCTTCCTGAAATGTAAGATTATTCTATTTTTTTCTCTAAAGTCTAATAAAATTTTTTTTATGAAATATCATGTCTCATTATTTCTTGAAAGTCTTGACTATTAATTTCTCCTTCTAAAGCCAGATAATATTTCATATGCAGGAATGTATACACAAATCTATTTTTTGACTTGTTAAAAAGTTCTGCCCTAATTATAAATTTGTCAGATAATTAAAATTAGAAAATGGAGACTAAGAAATAATATCTTAAGCATTTAAACAGTTTATGATATTTATCCTGATACCTTTATCAAATAAACTTTATGTGACAATGTTCTTTATGAAGTAAACTTTATGTAGTGAAGCTTTTTGCATGTAAAAGCCCATTAAATTCAGTGACTAATTTCAAATTCAAAAAAAGTCGCAAGTCTAAAAGTGCTAGTTCTATTTATTTCATTAAAGTTTGAGTCATTAGTTCACTTCTAATGACTTTGCCATTACTTTCCCCTTCTATCACAGTGGAGAATTCCACAGGTAACAGTTACTGTTGGTGCAGTAGTTACTGCTATTTCCTTTAGTTGTTATTTTTTACTTATATCTCTTTGTATTGTCGCTTCATTACTGGAGACGGTGGTGAGAGATTAAAACAAAAGGGGAGGGACTTATTTTGAGTTCTGTGTCTCAGGCTAGTTTGTCCAAAACCAACACAATCATCTTTCCCAAACAAAAAGAGTGGCAAGAGAAAGCTATTTAAAAAATACACCTTTCCAACGTATGTTCTTAAAAAAACCCACAGCTAACTCAAAGATATCAGGGAGAAGAATAAAATTTGGATAATTAACAGCTAAGAATGGAATTTGTGTTACTAGCCATTAATATTTACAGCACAGCCTTACATCATACAGCTGACCTAGTTTTCCTGGTTTTTATGTTACAGACGTGGGAGAAAAAAAAGGCATTTCTGGATTGTGTATCCTCGTTTGGTAGACCCTTCCAGCTCAGCATATTCTATGATTCTGTGATTCTGTAAGTCTTAAAAGTTTCATTTTATTTTCATTGAATAAGATCAGATTTTAAGCTGCGTTTTCAATATAGAGAGTCTATATACTGAATCTTTGTCTATCACAGGTAAAAGAGTCAAACCAGCAGCTGGGAAGTGTCTTTCTTTTCATGCTTAACCTGGACCTGGAAATTGTAGAACTAGCTTAAAGGAACTGGATGACTAAATTTTTGGTGAATATATGTGGCTATATACTTTTACCATGAAAGTGGATAAAGCTAATCCCCTTTCAGTCTGAAGAAAACTTGGAATTCTTTTATTACAGCAATGGATGAAAGGCTGTATATTTGAAGAAAAAAAAAAAGATAACTAGAAAGACATAGGTGGGTGGACAAAAGGATTATTCACTGATAACTTCCTACATATACTTGAAGAATGGAAATGACTAGTGGGATTAACTACTTGTTGTGCTACTGGAACTAACAGTGCTACTGGAATGCTACTGCAAGTCTGCACTAGCAGAGCTAAATTTATCTCAAAGCATACAAGAATATGTAACGAATCTGTTTAACTAAAATGATAATATATTAATGCTTTTAGTAATCTTAATATATAATTGCATCTCATTTTAAGGAGCAAAAACAGGGAGGAAAATATATGGTAATGTGATTTGTTAATGCCAGTGGGCAGCTGAGCCCAACCCAGCTGCTCACTCACTACTGCACAGTGGGATAGGAGAGAGAAATGAAAAAGTGAGAAAAACTCATCGGTTAAGAAAAAGAGAGTTTAATGGGGAAAGCAAAGCTGCATGCAAACAAAGAAAACCAATTAATTCACTGATTCTCATCACCAGTCAGATGTTTAGCCATATCCAGCAAAGAAGAGTTCCATCATGCCTAATGGTGACTTGAGAAGACAAATGTCACCCACTTTCTTCTTCTCTCAGTTTTAAATGCCAAGCATGACACCATATGGTGTGGGCTATTCCTTTGGTCAGTTGGGCTCAGCTGTCCCAGGGGAGGCTGTGGCCTCTCGCAGCTCCCTGTGCAGCCCCAGCTTACTTGTTATCAGGGCAGTGTGAGAAATGGAAAAGGCCTTGTTGCTATGCAAGCACCTCTTAGCAAGAAACACTGGTATGATATCAACACTGATTTGGTCAAAAATCCAAAGCACTGCACCCACCATAAGAGGTGCTATGACAAATATTAACTCCATCCCAGCTGAAACCAATACAGATTTAAAAAAAAAAAAAAAAAGAGTAAAGGTTTGTTTTAGGTTACGAGGAAGTTAATTCAATGACAAGGAAGTTAAATGAACTTGCTTGAAAAAAAAGAAATTTGAATTTGTCCAAGTAGTTCAAAGAACAGCACATTTTAACTAAGTCCCAGTTAGCAAAGCTGAATAATTCTTCTGGAATTATGTGCAATCTGTACTCTGCTCTGTTTCTCTCCTGGCTGATGTACAGGCTCCCCATCCAGCTGTCAAAGCATGCTTTTTATTTTCTGAAAGTCCAGCTGACACAGCTGGCACAGTCTGAGTTACAAGCTTAGGGAAGAAAACCGGTGAATCCTCTCAGGGACTACTTGCAGATGGGTTATGCACTGGATTCCTACCTGGTAAGTAGAAAAGATAATCAGATAGCCAATTTCCTATCTAACCGCAGTTTTTGCAAAATAGACTGGAGAGAATAACCGTGCCTAGTTATGATGGCAGACTAGAAGTTCAAACAGTTCTTGCACTGCTAACCACAATGGATTAATGGATTCATGGATTAATTTTTCATCATGTAACAGTGCCCATCAGTGATAGATTTGTCACTCAAAGTGGGTCTGCAAGGATATCTTTTATCTGCAAGGGTAAGTATCTTTTCCCAGCTCGTTACCAATTTCAATTCTTAAACAGTAAAGAAATAAAAAGCATTGTGTACAGGCCTGAGGCCCTCAACAAAAGAAGGACATAGGCCTGTTGGAACAAGTCCAGAGGAGGGCCACTAAGTTCGACAGAGGGCTGGAGCAACTCTCCTATGAAGACAGGATGAGTGTATAGGGGCTGTTCAGCCGGGAAAAGAGGAGGCTTCAGGGAGACATTAGAGCAGCCTTTTGGTACCTGAAGGCTGTCTACAAGAAAGCTGGAGAGGGACTTTTTAAAAGCACATGTAGTGATACGACAAGGGGAAATGGATTCAAACTGAAAGAGGGTAGGTTTAGTTTAGATATTAAGAAGTGATTCTTTACTGTAAGGGGGG
>NW_020955407.1:224004-228745 GCF_003031625.1 Empidonax traillii | reverse complement strand
TATCAGGGAGAAGAATAAAATTTGGATAATTAACAGCTAAGAATGGAATTTGTGTTACTAGCCATTAATATTTACAGCACAGCCTTACATCATACAGCTGACCTAGTTTTCCTGGTTTTTATGTTACAGACGTGGGAGAAAAAAAAGGCATTTCTGGATTGTGTATCCTCGTTTGGTAGACCCTTCCAGTTCAGCATATTCTATGATTCTGTGATTCTGTAAGTCTTAAAATTAAGTTTCATTTTATTTTCATTGAATAAGATCAGATTTTAAGCTGCGTTTTCAATACAGAGAGTCTATATACTGAATCTTTGTCTATCACAGGTAAAAGAGTCAAACCAGCAGCTGGGAAGTGTCTTTCTTTTCATGCTTAACCTGGACCTGGAAATTGCAGAACTAGCTTAAAGGAACTGGATGACTAAATTTTTGGTGAATATATGTGGCTATATACCTTTACCACGAAAGTGGATAAAGCTAATCCCCTTTCAGTCTGAAGAAAACTTGGAATTCTTTTATTACAGCAATGGATGAAAGGCTGTATATTTGAAGAAAAAAAAAAAAGATAACTAGAAAGACATAGGTGGGTGGACAAAAGGATTATTCACTGATAACTTCCTACATATACTTGAAGAATGGAAATGACTAGTGGGATTAACTACTTGTGCTACTGGAACTAACAGTGCTACTGGAATGCTACTGCAAGTCTGCACTAGCAGAGCTAAATTTATCTCAAAGCATAAAAGAATATGTGACAAATCTGTTTAACTAAAATGATAATATATTAATGCTTTTAGTAATCTTAATATATAATTGCATCTCATTTTAAGGAGCAAAAACAGGGAGGAAAATATATGGTAATGTGATTTGTTAATGCCAGTGGGCAGCTGAGCCCAACCCAGCTGCTCACTCACTACTGCACAGTGGGATAGGAGAGAGAAATGAAAAAGTGAGAAAAACTCATTGGTTAAGAAAAAGAGAGTTTAACGGGGAAAGCAAAGCTGCATGGAAACAAAGAAAACCAATTAATTCACTGATTCTCATCACCAGTCAGATGTTTAGCCATATCCAGCAAAGAAGAGTTCCATCATGCCTAATGGTGACTTGAGAAGACAAATGTCACCCACTTTCTTCTTCTCTCAGTTTTAAATGCCAAGCATGACACCATACGGTGTGGGCTATTCCTTTGGTGAGTTGGGCTCAGCTGTCCCAGGGGAGGCTGTGGCCTCTCGCAGCTCCCTGTGCAGCCCCAGCCTACTTGTTATCAGGGCAGTGTGAGAAATGGAAAAGGCCTTGTTGCTATGCAAGCACCTCTTAGCAAGAAACACTGGTATGATATCAACACTGATTTGGTCAAAAATCCAAAGCACTGCACCCACCATAAGAGGTGCTATGACAAATATTAACTCCATCCCAGCTGAAACCAATACAGACTTAAAAAAAAAAAAAAAAAGAGTAAAGGTTCGTTTTAGGTTACGAGGAAGTTAATTCAATGACAAGGAAGTTAAATGAACTTGCTTGAAAAAAAAGAAATTTGAATTTGTCCAAGTAGTTCAAAGAACAGCACATTTTAACTAAGTCCCAGTTAGCAAAGCTGAATAATTCTTCTGGAATTATGTGCAATCTGTACTCTGCTCTGTTTCTCTCCTGGCTGATGTACAGGCTCCCCATCCAGCTGTCAAAGCATGCTTTTTATTTTCTGAAAGTCCAGCTGACACAGCTGGCACAGTCTGAGTTACAAGCTTAGGGAAGAAAACCGGTGAATCCTCTCAGGGACTACTTGCAGATGGGTTATGCACTGGATTCCTACCTGGTAAGTAGAAAAGATAACCAGATAGCCAATTTCCTATCTAACCGCAGTTTTTGCAAAATAGACTGGAGAGAATAACCGTGCCTAGTTATGATGGCAGACTAGAAGTTCAAACAGTTCTTGCACTGCTAACCACAATGGATTAATGGATTCATGGATTAATTTTTCATCATGTAACAGTGACCATCAGTGATAGATTTGTCACTCAAAGTGGGTCTGCAAGGATATCTTTTATCTGCAAGGGTAAGTATCTTTTCCCAGCTCGTTACCAATTTCAATTCTTAAACAGTAAAGAAATAAAAAGCATTGTGCCCAGGCCTGAGGCCCTCAACAAAAGAAGGACATAGGCCTGTTGGAACAAGTCCAGAGGAGGGCCACTAAGTTCAACAAAGGGCTGGAGCAACTCTCCTCTGAAGACAGGATGAGTGAGAAGAGAGAAGTTGTGAATACCCCATACCTGAAAGTGTTCAAGGCCAGCTTGGATTGAAAAACCTGGTCCAGTGGAAAGTGTCTCTGAAGGAGTGCTGTAACTAGATGATCTTTTTGATTCCTTCCAATCCAAACCATTATATGATTCTGTGAAGATACTATGTTTTTACAAATATCTTCACCAAAGAAAAACATACCCAGATACACAGTGCAGAGATGGACAGGCAGTCTAAGGTGCACAGGCTATTTAAGAAACAACAAAAAAAAGAGTAGTTGATATAGAATTCTAAAATTAAAGAAAATTAAAATATTTTGTTGAAAAATCAATTAACCTTGTGAACAGATCCCAGTTTAATCATTAAATTTGACCATAACTAGGATCATGGGTAAAGCTGCCCTTAGCTTTTGTATCCTGTAGTAAACCCCAGTGAGATGCACAGGTGCTATTTTCTAAAGAAACAGATGTGCCAAACTGATCACTGATGGCCTTTATATTGCTAATTGCATCAGCATTGATTTGTTGTCATTAAAGTGAAGTGTGTGAATCTGGTCTCAAGACTTTCTGGTTGTGTTTGGACCGGAGACCTGACTTGAGGAGTGCCTATTGAGGTTGAATGCAGCAACTGACAAATAATGTGGGCAGCCTGGACTATAATTTGGCTGCAGCAAAACTATGCTATTAATTAGTTTAAATTTTTATTTTCAGTTGTGGGAGGCATAACATACGCAGGTAGTGTGCAGTTTGCCTCAGTGTCAGTGTACTTCCACAGTTCAGACAGTAGCTTCACTATTTTGATCCTGAGTTATTTTTTGAAAAGGATTGCCAATTCTACTGAACTTAATAAAATTGTGTGGTAGCTTTTGTGAGGTTTCATTTTATTAAACTTTTTCATGGTGCCATATTAAAGCTTATTTTCACTGTTTATACAGACTGCAATTCTGCCCTTATCATCCTGCTACACATAGCATCCTTCATGTTATTTCTCTGATGATTCACATTTAGTTATCATATATACACATATTCCACTTGTCCTTTTCAGATCCAGACAGTGGATTAAGGCAAATAATTGTGCTTTATTAAAATAGATGAAGCCTTTTTGGAACCTTAAAGGTATAATGAGAATATCAGAAAAGAAAACTATGTTAATTTAAAAAAAAAAATCTCCAAAATTCAGTTGTAAAGGTGGACAGATAGCATCAGAATAACACTAAGGAGACCTCTGTTCACTTTTACTGCAATGTCTCTAGTCACAGAGAAAATCACTTCAGTTGGGATTCATCTCATCTATCTTCAGCTATCTAAAACTTCATTTTCTGAATGTAAGCTCTCTCAGTTAAAGCTCTGGTACCTCTTTCTAGCAAAATGTTCATCTCGCATGTATCAACTTTGTCTCTGCAACTACAAAACAGGAAAATCAATCCTTAATATATAAAACCATTTCCTATTTCCTTTACAGCAATGATAATTGCCCTTAAAACAAACAAACAAAACATATTGAACTCTCTCATATTAATTCTGATGCTACCATAAAATGAAAACATGTATTTAATAAATGTTACATAATTGTCCCCAGTATACATCCAGCATCATGGACACTACTATAATACAAATAGAAAAGTATTTTCTATCATGTGTTTCATCGGACCTTTTTATATGGATGAAATAGAAATATATATCAATTGAAATAACATACAATGAAAGTGATGAGTAGCTCAGGAGTAATGCAGAAATGGGTTTTTTAAGTCCAAAAAGGGAGGTTGTCATGGAAACAACCGGGTAAGAAATCTTATTGTTGCTACAATTTTATTCAGCTGCTGCTTATCTTTTATGTTATTTTAAAAAAATTAATCTTTCCGAAGTCACTCATGATTTTATTTTTCTCAAAACAAGGTGCTATGTTTAGAACTTTTCAGATGTAAAGCAAAGTCTAATGGCATATTCATCTATACTGAAACATACAAAAATGAAGTCTTCCATTTTACTCCCACTATCATCTAGCTGAAAGACTAAAAGAAGAAGGTGAGTAAAAGAGTGAGTCACTCCCTCCATAAAAGGCTACCATGGCACTCCACACAATGTTTTACTGAGAGTGAACTAAATGAAGAAGAAAACCTGTAAAAACCATCTCCCCAAATTTGAAATGCTTAATTCTACATGAATAAAACAGGGGATCTGAAAAGGTCAGTAACAGAGTTCATCTATAAAAGTAATTAAAAAACAAAGTTGAAAATGAAACCAAAATAAATAAGTACCAGGTTAATCATAAAAGGAACACAAGTACTCAAAGAAAAATTCTTGCTTACTAGCCTTCCTGCAAGAAACAGAAATTTAATTATTCTGTATAAACATGCCTGCAACAAATAAGAGTTTCTAAATATTAGTTATCATAGAGGGAAAAAAAAAAGTGATATACCAAAGGGAAAAGAATGAAAAGGGCAAGAAGTGGCATTTCTTCAGAAAATAACCTGAAGCAAGCACTATAAAACAAACTTTGAAGGGAAAAA
>NW_020955407.1:163257-223631 GCF_003031625.1 Empidonax traillii | reverse complement strand
AAAAAAAAAAGAAGAAGAAATTAATAGGGTTTCAATTACCAGTATAAATAGCCAAAATGAAAAAAAAAACCAAAAAATCAAAAAACAGTAGAGACTAATAAAATTTATCTGAAGACTGAGCCACATAAAAGAAGAAGAATGTAAAAAGAAACTATAAGGCAGTAAAATATATAGGCAATGAATCCATGGGTTTTGAAAATGCATACTTTATTTCTTGAAACAAGAGCAGATCTAACCATCTCCATGAATACTTTTTTCTCTACTAAAAATGCTGATTCACTGGTAGGTAAAATGTTTTGTGGACACATTAATCTTAACAAATCTTGGAGCACAACAAAGGTTCAAATAATGTCTTTCAGGCCTTCCTCATGAGTTACCTGCCCTTCAGTTTTCTTGATAGGCTCTGTGAAGAATTACATTCACTCTGTATTGAGCTAAAACCATATTAGTTCCAATATCACATATTAAATCTAATATTATACACTAGCTGTATATGTATCACCACTGAAATTTTCTCTGCCTTTGGTTCCATTGATGAAGATGGGATTATGTTGCCCTTTTATTAGACTGAATTCAGAATTCGAATTAATAAATACTGATCAGTCCCTATGTTTCTAAAGAAAAAGATCACATGGGGATGGCAAGAAACAGTGCCTATCATGTTTTACTTAGTATTTTTCATTCTGACTGGAGGTTTTATCTGCTCCAAGTAAAGAGGCTGTGGTTTCTTCTGATCAAATTGATGAAAAACATCTTACCAGATGGTATTATTTAACACTGCAAGACTTCTTGCTATGCTGGAACACAGATTTCAGACCCCTTGGAATTCCTTGCTTTTCCAGTGCCATCTTCCAGGCATAGCTGCTATAGGTGCAGCATTTGCATGTATTACAGTTCTGAGCAGAAGGTTTGTTTAGGACTTTTACACCCTGCTTATAGGGCTTTTGGTGCTTTCCCCATATTTCAAGAATCTTATTAAAAATTCCTTATGTTAGTTGTGTCAGTTAATAACCTGAATTTAAATATTATAGAACATCCTTGCTACAAAAGTCATCCTTTGGTGCAAGACAGACTTGAGGAGGTTAAAATACTGCAAGCTCCTATTTTCTTTTTCTTAAATCTGCTGATTCACAACACTGGTGTTTGTGTGGGTGTGATGGGTTCACCTTGGATGGCTTCCAGAACCCCACCCAGCTTGTTGCTTTCTTACTCCCTCTCCTCAGCAGGATGGGGGGTGAAAAAAATATGAAAAATCTCATTGCTTAAGATAAAGACAGTGAGATCACTTACTACTGAGAATAATGGGAAAAGCAAACACAACTTGGAGAAAATAGATTTAATGTATTGCCAATTAAAAATAGAGTAGGATAGTGTGAAATAAAGCAAAAACTAAAACATTTTTCACCTGACCTCCCTGCCCCACTTTTTCTCCAACTCAATTTCACTCTTTTATTACTGCGTTGTCTACATCCTCCCACCAAATGGCACAGGAGAAAGGGGAATGAGGGATTGAAGTCAGTCCACAACAGCTCCCCTCTGCTGTTCCTTCCCTCTCACACTTCCGCTAATCCAATGTGGGTCTTTCACACATTCTACAATCCTTTGGGATAAACTTGTTCCAACATGGTGCATCTCCAAGGAAGCAGTCCTTCATGGAAAGACTACTCCTGCTTGCGATTCCTCTCCACAAGCTACAGATTCTGTCAGGAGCTCCTGACAGAGCTGGCTCTGGCTGCAGGTGGAAATCTGCTCCACCATGGATCCCCGTAGGCTGCAGGGGGATGGCCTGTCTCACCATGGCCTTCTTCACAGTCTTCAGGGGCATCTCTGCTCTGGTGCTGGAAGCACCTTGTCCCTCTCCTTCTTCACTGACTTTGGTGACTGCAGAGCTGTTTCTCACATACTTTTTTTCTGCACTGCTGTCTCTCACACATTTCTGTGTAGTGTTTTACCTTTCCCTAAATACATTTTCTCCAAGGTGCCCCCGCTTAGCTGTGGGCTCAGCCATGTCCTGCACTGGGTGGGTCGGAGGCGACTGGAACCATTTGTGTCCGGCCTCCCCTCACAGACCCCCTTGCAGCCCCCACTGTCAGCAGCTTGCTATGAACAACTAACACAACCAAATCCTTTAAACCATGCTGTCGCAGATATCTGAAACACAACTTGGGGCTCAATCATTTGGTTTAAGCAGATCTTTCAATGTAGGTTCCAATGTCATGACCCTTTCTCCATGAAGACTGGAAGTTTGCCTGTGCACAAGAAACTTCTGTGTCTGGAGGTGCTGGTCATGTAGTGCCAATGTTGTCAAGTCTGTCCACAATGGTCCATATATTGAGTGGCACATAGAGATCACTTTTCCAGAAGCTACTGTTTTAGAAAGGTATAGGTACAAAAATATACAGCTTTCAGAAATGTATACATATATATATAGATAAAGGTATATAGATAAATTTTTATAGATTTTTATAGATAAATTTTTATAGATTTTTTCCCTTGAAAAAATTCACTGTTGAAAATCATTCACCATAATCAACCAACACTGTTCATCAAGTAAATGGAAATACTATTATCTAAAATGCTGTAGTTCAAAAATAAGGCTTGTAAAATCTCCTGTATAAGGTCACTCAAGCTAAATTATTATAAAACAACTTTCCTGTTAAACATTTTCAAAAGATGGTTACGATGTTCACCTGAAAGGCATAAGTGTCTTCTACACAGAGAAAAAAGGATTTACGTAATTATTTCGTACAATATCTAAAGACATTGTCTGATTCTATTTGATCAATTTGTATATTACTCTTTCTTATCTTGAGATGCAAAAAGATGATTGTGCTCTGTCACAAAAATCCACAAAAGTGGACCCAGAGTCCATTATTTAAAGTAACATATACCTTTTTATACTTTTTGGTGGATGGGCTTCTTATACTGTGTCAACAAAATTAGAGGATAATACAGAGAAATTAAAAAGAACAAAACCAAATGTGCAAAAAACCAACCAAACCAAACGAACAAACAAACAAACAAAACACCAAAAAACTGCAAACCAAATTGTTTAAAAGGAAAGAATTTACTCTAGTTATCTATTTTTATGTCATGTTTCCAGCAATGCCTGGATACATTCATGTGAATTAATGATCTGTGTGATTAAATGACCTCATTTCATCCTATTTAGTAACAATATCTTACCAACAGCAGGATGGAATATTGAAATAATATCTAAGAAATATCTTGGCTTTACTATAGAGAATTTGATGAATTATTTTTAAAGCTGTGGGAAGATTTGTCATATAAAAATAATAGTCTGAGAATTAAAATTGACCACAAGTTAAGACACTGAACTACTTAAAAGTGACTAATAAAGCACAAGGTATATTTTCATAAAATTAGCACATGTAATTAAATGTGTTTATTTTAGATTTGCTAAATACATATAGTTCTGACTTCTTAACAGGAGGAGAAATCATGCTACTCAAGGATCAAGGAACTCTACATGTAAGTTTGAAAACTGAAACTCAAGTTATCTTTTGAAGTGATACTCTTTTTAGAACTAAGCCAGCAGTAAAAATATCCAGTAATGTAGCAACTTGTGTTTTCAGGCAATTTACAGACATTACTTAATCATGGCAATGTATTTGTGACATGGTTACATTTATTTATCTGCATCTTCAGCCAGAGAATATGGACTGCGATATTAATTAATTTACCCAAGTGCACAAATGGGACCCATATCACATTTAGATTAAAATTCTCCTCTTTTCAACTCATTGTTAGGTATGCATATCACTATGCAATTTTCTCCCTCTCTAATTCAGTTTGCTATTATATTAATAATGGAACTGCAAATTGTAATACAGCAAGTCTTAACTCTTTTCAAAAATAACTGATCATTTCTTCAGATAATTCCTGGTTCACTGTGAATTTTTTTGATCATTTGACTGATGATGTAAAAGAACCACTGCTATTCACAGTATTTTATTGCAGTCAATAGAATGAAACTCATAATTTCTACTGTATATGTGTCCATTACATAAACTTCATTGTTCCAGATGATACACACACACTGAGAATTATAATAAAAATTATTGGATAAGGAAAAGATTGCAGACTGACTTTTGTTTAAAGAAAGAGGCACAAACGATCTACTAAGACAATGACACAACAATTTTTTTACCTATCACTGGCACTCAGTGTGTGAAAGAGATCTCCTCTCACATCTGTGAAAGGAGGTGCAGAATGCTTCTGTTTAAAGTCCACTGTGGGTGAATGTTTTAGCAACACCAGTAAGAGTTAAACATGTGAGAATCTCAGAAGAACAAAGGAAATAATGTCTGTGTTAATGTTTTGCCACAACCCTTATTCAGTGAAACACTTGGTATGCTTATATTTGTCCCAATGAAGCAACAGACTAGAGAGAATCACCTTACCTTTGAAGATATCACTCAAATATTGTCTTCAGTTCCCAACTCAGCAGAATACCACCCTTAAAGCATTTAAGGATCTCTTGATATTAAGTATATCAAAGTCCTCTCTAAATCAGTTGTTCTACTTGAAAGGGATGGTTGGAGACCTTTATTTCAGTACTCTGACATTTCCGGTTTTACTGATCATCTTTGGTGTATCTTTGAAACACCACAGTACAGTATAAAATTAGTTTTTCTGACCTTACTTCCCATAGTAACAATGACCTTATAAATGCCCATGTCAAAACAAAAACCTTTTCAGAATTTATCACTATTTTCCCATCCATATCTATAAATGAACTTACAAGTTGCAAAATCTCTACCCCAGGCTTTTTTAGCCACGGTGTTTAATAAAAGTGGAGAAAGCTGCTGATCCAGGTCAAAGGACTTCTGTGGTCGGAAATTCTTAGCCCAACCCCTTTTATATTTTCTTAGTCAATACACAACAACATGCAAAATCCTAAATTAAACAGCAAAGCAAAATCTTCAACATTCTACATCTTTCTCCCTTAATTTTGATTGGTCTTTTTACACTGTTCTTATTTCACTGGTCATCTGGCCTGATTCATCTTGGGTGTCCCTTATAATCCTCTACCATATCTTCTAGCCTTATACAATACTTTGAATACTTGAAATGCTTAAAATGCACATGCTCCCGCTGTCATTGAAGCAGTGTTCAGTTCTCTTAGGTATAAGTAATTTGGCCAGCAGAATAGGATTTCAAAGACCAAGGTTTTGTATGTTTGCTCAGTTTGTACATTTTGCTCCCTAAAACCTAAACTTTTTGAAGGAATGCGTTGCTCTAAGGTGTCTATACAAATAGGCAATAAATAATTGAAATCTCCAGGTCTGTCATATTTCTTTAGCAGGCTATTTGAGTACCACAACTACTTTTTAATCTAGGTAACTTATTTTTTATAAGAATTCATTATGACAATATAAAAAAAAAGAGAATAATTTTTTTTATTAGTCTGGATAACTAGCTCTGTACCTTTCAAAATGTAAGTAGAATGTTATCACTGTATAAGGCTCTATAGCACTTGAGTAGCAGATGTGGAAGGCCCATAACCACACTATTCCAAACTAGCAATTGTATAAAAAGTATAAATACTTACCAAATGGGCAGTTGCATTTGAAGCCACTTATGTCCTCTTCACATGTTCCTCCATTCCAACAGGGTCTGTCTAGACATTCATTCACATGAACAGAGCATGTTTCTCCTGAAATTTTAAATTAAAAAAAAAAAAAAGAAAAAAGGCTGTGGGTTGTCATAGTCTATGTGCTGACCCCAGTGGCCAAGGTACACTTACTGAGCAGACAGGACTATTGATAAACATCCTGTATGTCAAGCATTTTTCTCCTTCATTGATTACAAGACAGTCCATTTTGACAGACAAAGTTGGACATGTGACAATCAGGAAAATAGAAGGTTTTCTTACTGAGGTTATACATACTTCTGGAACTTTTTTCCACTATGCAAAATTATTTTATTCAAGCAATTTTTGTCCAGTTTTGTAAGTAATTTTCTTTAATGTCTTTAAAAAAAGTATTGCAAATTATCATTGCCTATGAAAATCTGGCCAACACTAATTTACACAGTCATGTATAATAGTACGGTTCAGACCATGTTCTAAAGCAAGTTGTTGGTCCTGTGGCACTGGACATTTCTCTTTCTTTGTTTAATACAAAGAAGGAGGATGATCAAATCACTAATGAACATTTAATGAGGAGAAATGCAAATGAGAAGGGATGAAATAGTTAAGAGCAAAGGTGGTATAGTGAAATGTAGATTTGTAATATACGAAAGGGGTTGCTTTGATTTGTAAGAGGAGAAGCTACTTCCAGCCACAGGAATAAGGAGACAAATCATGTATAGTAGTTATGACAGGTCAGCAGTGTACAAAGCATGCTGAGCTTTCTGTGAGCCACACAGCAGAAGATAAAAGCAAAAAAAAAAAAAAGCTGAAATTCCTCTGAATTCTTTGCACAGTGGAAACTATTTGGTCTCCTATCTGCAGCACACATACGTGCCCTCTTGTAGAATCATATGAACCAAGACAGTCAGCTCTCAAAATCTGTATTTGCTGAATCTACCAGATGCAAAAAGCCACCAGTGAAGGAGCCCATAGTAGCACCAACATTCTCTTCCACACTTAAACTTATGACAGTGTGGTTTCTATTAGGATTTTTTCCTACCTTTAAACATCTCTTCATTTTCTGTAAGACTTCAAGATACATGGATGAAAATGGTGAGACAAAAGCATAGTCCAGGGAGAGTTCAGGTAACTCAGTAAACTAAAAAGCTATCTGCTAGGGCAGCTGCTGAGTGCTGCTTAACGTATGCCATGGCACTGGGGAGGATTACAGACAGCAAGGACTGACCAAAATATAAATTCATTTCTCAGTTCTTAAATTTTTTAAAGAATTTTCTTTGAAGTGCTGATAAGGTAGTAGCACTATGTGCAGTCCTTATGATCTCATTCTGATAATTTGCATTCCTTATGCTTTCTAGTTCAGTTCCCTGATTATGGTGGGTCTTTTTTGAGGAAAATAAATAAAAATGCATTGGCATCTGTTTTCTTCTGGAAAGACAGGTGCAGAATTTCCTCTAAAATTAATTATCTGGCCACGAGCCACAGATAAGTTGAAGCATGTGCTAGAAAAACTCCTTGAAATAGATTTTTTTGCCTCCCTTGAATTGTTAAAGGTTAAAGCAAATGCAATTTTAAGGGAAATGTTGGAACAAGATCATCCTCACTTACTGATGATATTCAAGATTTGTGAACATCTTACTGCCTTTTTGTGAAGATGTCTCTGCTTTCTTTCTGAATCTAAGGCAGCAAAGGTATTTTATGGAACTGAACAGTACCATAATTTTAATACATGACTGTAGCAGGTATAGCTGCAATTCCTTGTGAACTCTTTTCATCTATCTTCTCTAATTTTCATTTCTGTTGGGGATAGGATATGGGGTATGGCATTCAGCAGAAAAAGGAGTCAGCTACATGCACAATTCTGACTACAGATCTATACTTTAAAACTGAGTGTTTAGGGTGAAATTCAGTTCCCTAAATGTCAGTATCTAATGCAATATAGGATGTCCTATATTTAGTCTTGAGAAAATAGTCCTTAGGGGATGAAATGGACAATAAGCAGAGACAGTTCCAACGGTTTTATAAAAGTGCAATAGAGCAGTCATTCAGGCTGGAAATCCTGATGGGATGGTAGGAAATAAGACAAAGGAACAAAGACACATAGAGTAGTTGTGGAATACTCTGGAGTATTCTCAATAAAGAACAAAAAATTAGCCTGTACTAGGCCAGGTGAACCCTTTGAGAAAATCAAAATCAAAATGGCACCGGATCAAAAGGTTAATTCTGGGGTTATATTTTGATTGAACGATATGAAATGTTACAAGACCTGGGGAGTCCTGAGAGGATGATGAAATAATGAAGGTTAGAGGAATTTGGGACATGAGATGAATGTTGGAGCTGTGTGAAGGAATAGTGGTAAAACCTAATTGTATGTAGAAAAGGTGAGAAAGGAGTCAAAGCCATTTCCCCATTTCAGTTTGACAGGAAGCATAATGATTCTGTCAAAACGAGAAAAGATGCAGAAAAAGCTAATTTATTTCCCATCTTCATTTAGAAAAAATAGAAATTTATTCTATAATGCATAGCTATGAAATTCTCACTGGTGGCATCAGAATCTGAATCTAATTTCTCATATCTTGCCACTAATCCCCATTATTTTTAGGGTTCAATGAGTACGATGTTTCTGAGTGTATTTAGTCTGTATTACACCATATCATAGACTAACAGGTTTAGTTCCAATTTAGATAATTAGTCCAAATATCCAAAACAATGCTGTACAGTAGAGATATACATGCTATACTTGTTTAACAGACAATAATCTGGTTTTAGGAATTTTGGTTTTATTACCTATGGCCATGCTACATTTGTAGCATTTCTCCATTTAAGAGAAAAAGAAAATGGAGGGGGAAATCCTTGTTCTGATTAAAAAGGGGCTGATTTTATGTTAGAGCCTGTTATTACATCGAAATTACTTCAATTGACAAAGAAGCAATTACGTGCCACTGAGCCTCATCTGAGTTATCAAGTACTGAGAATACCCTTCTTATAACTAATGAATATATTTGTGAAAACCACTGCCTGATTTACAAATTGTGCTAGCTAACAGTATTCGTAGAATGATTTAGAAAGATACCAAACTTTTCAAAATATTTCAGCTGAAACAGCTGTTAACACATTAAACAGAGATAGTTCACTGTTGTTTTTTTTTCCTGAACAAACCTGAAGATTTTTTGACACAGACAGCTGAGACTTTAGTCTCTATATATCCCAACTGCCATTCCTTCAACATCTTCTCTGTTTTATGTCTAATTTAGCTATCTAGCCACTGGAAAATGTACTATTTACAGATATGAAAAAAATGATACTATTTTTCATCTAAAAGTTAACAGTGCAGTTTTGGTAATTCTCTGCATCTCAGAAGAGGCTAGGAGAATAATATATCTTTCCTGTGAATCATGTTAAAACTTGGAGAAGCCTTCATGTTTTAGTGCAATTTCTGCCAATCAAATAAACAAGCAGTGAAAATAAAGGTAATTGCTTTTTGTGTACTGTAGACAATGACTAGCTCTTCTGTTTATGTGTCATAACTTGGAGTGCCATTAAATGGGTAGTTGCTCCTGACAAAAAGCATATCCCAAAACTTCTTGTAAACAGTTGCTAGGGAAATTTAAGGATTCATGTCCTCAAAGGTAATATATGGGCAGTATTTTAAAAATATTTCAGAGAGAATCAAAGAATCTATGAAGCTACTGTGAGACCATATTTGCTGAATATTCAAGACATGAAAAAAAGCTAGACAGATACAAAGAAGCCTTTTTTTGTTTTCAGTATGCAGCTCATCTCAACTACGCATTTGAAATGTATGATGAGAATGTCATTTTAACATCAGATAAAAATCATTAATTGGCTACAAATTACTTTTAACACAAAAATATGTTAATATAAATATTTTGTGGGCTCACACTTTTAAGTTTAACAGGAATATAACACATTCAAAGATAATTACTAGTAAAATGTTATTTAATAAATCATAGCTTAAGGTCTGAGTTTTTAAACATTTTACTGGGATCATGTCACCAGATTCTGAAATACAAAGAGAGTGTAAAAAATTACCATGAACCAAGTGAACTTCTATTAACTATAGCATGTTTTATGCCCTATAAAATTGCAGTGTTCTTAAAATATGTAACAGAAAACTACAGGAAAGTCTGTCACTCTTGAAAATTGCATTGCCTGATCTTTAGCAGCAACATTTTCTACCAACATACTGATGATAAACAAGACATTTTTCTACAGGAGCTCAAAAGCCTTGAGAAGAGCCTAAGGACCTGAGTAAGGGCATGCTAAAAAAATTAGCAGAGATGTTTCATCTTCCATCAGCATTACTGATATCACTTACTCTGTTTAATCATGCTATTATACCAAAAGGAGAGATTCCAAAGTTCTCAGGTAGAGATCAAGGAGAAAAAACCCCAACAATATTGTTTTTCATAAGTCTAATGGATGAAGTCTCATTGAATTCACTTCAAAAGTGCAACTTTGTATGATCATTATAATGAAAGTTTGCACCTTTCAGTGGTTCAAACTTTGGATTATTTATTTCTGCTTAATTTATAAACATATCATGTTATTCTCGAATATAATATTCAGACATTAGAATAAAACTGAAATAATTTGAGGGGTTATTTTCATAGTGTAACATACATTATATTTAAAATTTCTGTTATTAAGTGCCACCACTACTATAACATCTCTATCTGAATCACAAAATACATGCAAAAAATATCAAAATACAAAGTTTCTTTTAAATACTTTTTATACCAACTTTTGTTTTATAAGCAAAATGGAATATAAAGTTTGACAATGCAAAGGCAGACAGAACGAACACAATTAAGAAAGGGATGTTAAGGATATATTTTTTTAAATAAAACTCCTCACTGGAGGTTATATTCAAGACATAAAATGTATCATCTTTCTATTCTGAGATCAGATGAAAAGCAGATGATTTAAAATTCTACTTAATGTAAACTTAATGAAGTACTGCTGAAAAAAACCAAAACACCAAGAACTAAACCACAAGGGTTTGTAAAGTTCAACTAGTATCCAAAGCATTAACAATTTGTTTGAGGATTGTCTTCACAACATTCCTGCCTTACTGTCTACATTTTGTAAAATGTGTAAAAATATAAAGCATTCCAATCAAGTACCCAAAAACAAATTGTGTAATTTTGTTACTTGCTAAGCAGCATAAGTTACTCTGTTAGATAAGACAGGTATCACCCTGAGTAATGTTTTTTCTTACTTTGCAGAAAATGCAGTTATGAAAACGCAAGACAGGCGTTCCAGGTGTGGCTTTCGTGAACTTGACAGATATTTCTGTTCCTCAACTTTGTTGTTCTACACACTTGGTCTTTTTTTTTTTTTCCTCCAAGGTCTTTTCTGTGTAACATATTGTAGTAGTTAAAAATCCCAAACAAATTTAATTTTTATTTACCTCATGTACTGTAATCCTTTCTGTGAACACTTATTACAGGTTGAAGGTGATTTATATGATGTGTTAAACAACTCCAATGGCTCAGCGTCTATGAAAGAGTTTTAGCTTGCAGAAAGTGTGTAACTCTTCAGATGTAAACTGCCAAGAGTCCAGCTCATCTCCCTCCGTGGGATTGCATTGCACATCTGACAGGCACACTGCACTGGCACAATGTGCCAGCAATAATCATTCTTCCCCAGAAGAAGCCAGCCAGAACCCCTTTAGAAGCTGCACTGCCCAATGGCCTGAGCCACACACCCAACCCAGCCTTGTTGTAAAACCAATTAGTAACGTACTGAAAGTACCAACACTTAAATACTTCCTTAAACGGACTCCAAATTTTACATGGACTTCTCCTATGTATTTGTGGAATGAAAAAGTAAAAACAAAGCACATAAATTTAAAGAAATGGAAGGATTTCAAAAAAGTCCGTATGACATTTTCCTCTTTTGGAAAAAAAAGAGGAATACTGAAGAGCATCACATATAGCATATATTAATGTCAAACTCAAAAAGTCATCGGAAGGCCTACATTAGTGATGAGCTTCAATACTGTTATTTGCTACTTACACATGGCTAAAGCAATGATGGATCAATATCTTGCTATGTGGGATACAGTATATATTCAGAAAAAAAATATTTCCCAAATTTAACTGTACAAGCAATATTATATAGATACAAACCCTCAAGAGAAACCAATGAGGCAATATTGCCTATCTACTTAGAGTTCTCAGTAGCTGCCTTCACATCTGAACAGAAAAGAGTTTTAATGTAGGATGTGTTTGGATAAATGCAGCTTTTTTTTTTTCCCCCCAAATAATTTCAAGATCATCTTTTAAACCAGAATAAGAACAGTGGATTCTGTTTAGAAATACCAGTCATCATAAAAGCTGGAATTATTTGGTGCTGAACATTGAAGTATTGAGATAGAGTTAACACAAAGATACAGAAGAAAGGATAGACTGGAAATTATTCTGAAGGAGAGCAGCACTATGTTATTTTTGAAAAACTGAGCCAGAAGTAGGTGATATGCAGGGTCATCACTTAATCAAAAGTTAAAGAAGTTATTTACTCAATTTTTAAAATTGTATTGCAATTGTTCGAACGTCCGAGTTCAAACATGGGTCAAATTCTTTTATAGGCAGTGGAGAGGGCACCAGGCATATACCAAATGTCTCCACATTAAAATTTCCATCACAAATATCATTTACAGTTCAAAAGGAAAGACTGTGGTATATGATGTTACAAAGCATTTGTTTTTATTATGAAAATACCAGAGCCTTGGATTTTTTTATGAACTTGTTTTTAAGATAATCAAATCATGTTTTTCATGTTGACAAATCTCATTACACTGCCTAAGGGGTCCCTAGCTAATAGAATGCAAAGTTTCTGAAGAATGTTGATAGACATCAGATTGATCAATCAGCTAGACAAAGGAGACAGATATGAATTGTCTGTTTAACATTTTCTTTCTGAAATAAAAACTGATTCTAAAGTAATATCAAAGAGAACGCAGGGATTCATTTAATAACAGGAGAGACACCAAATCACCTCCCACCTAATATGTGGGAAGTTACATGCAATATCTATGAATCCTAGTATACCAAATATGATAGTTCAACAGGTATGTACAGAGCAATGAGCAACAATAATTTCCATTTTACTCTTTAGCTTATTTATTATTGTGTTTGCTATTTCATCCGAAAGTGAATTTACTAATTATGAAGAAAAATTGGGTACATTTGGATATGTTAGAAAGCTGAATTTCAGAGAAGCAATATAAACACACATGTACAAATGAGATAAGAATAAATGTGTTTTTTAGTATTACACTGAGATATTAATCAATGACTCATAACATAAAGTTATGACCAAACTTCAAATCAGTTTTGTGCTGGAAAATATCCCAGGGTCATAAACCATCAGAGACTATTAAAATAGAATTTCTAGGGTAATGATAATATTTTTATAAATTTAAACAGTCTTTTATTAATTGTTATAATTAATCATACTCTGAAAAATCAGAATTCAATATATTCAGTACATGTGCTAATGAGTTGCACTTAATGAGTAATATTGTGACATTTCTTTTTTCTTTAAATTTACTTCTGTGAAAATGCTATTATATAATACCTCATTGTGTAATAAAATAAAGGTTTGGGTTTTTTTAAGAAGGTTTTTTCAGTAATATGTAATTATGTCATTTATATGAGCAAGTTTTGCCAGGGGAGCTTTAGAGTGGATATTTGGAAAAAAAATTTTTATTAAAAGGGTGTTCAAGCTGCCCAGGAAAGTGATCAAATCACCACTCCTGGAACTGTTCAAAAGGTATGTGGATTTGGGGATAAAGTCTAGCTGTGAACATGGTGGTGCTATCATAACATTTGGACCCAGTGATCTTAGAGATTTTTTCAACTTCAATGTTGTAAAATTCTATGATGCTGTGATTTTTGGGTGCATCCCCTCAGGGCTCATGGACAAATATATATTCAGTTTTCCTATGTATTTCCTCTCCTGAGTCTCATCCATCAAGGGTGTGTCTTCCTTGCTTCAGACTTTTTCTCTTGTCTCAGTGTTGTTGGATTATTGAAGGACAGCCTTACCAGCACAGAATGAAGCAAAGGCAGCATTCAGTACTGTCGTGGTACTTCAATGCTACACCTGCTCCCCCAACCCTGGCCCAAGCCGGGGGAGGAGGGAGTCTGGCCCTGCTCGGGCTTGCTACTCCTCTCCCCTACACGGCTACTGCCCCTAATTTCAACTGTTCCAACAACCTTAGCAAAGGCGTCCCTGGACTTTTGATTGGCCTTTTTGTCCGGAAATAACCTGGACAAAACCATCCTCAGCCCCAGGGATGGGCTTGTGGGCAAAACCACGACAAGTACTCAAACTTCTCCATGTCCATCTCCAGTCTCATCAAAGTCCTATCTCAGTGAGCAATGGGACTACATTCTCTCTTCTCTTCCCTTTGTCACCTACATGCTTACAGAAGCCCTTCTTGGTATATTTCACATCCTTGTCATACTCAACAGCATTTAGCCTTTGACTTTCCTAAACTTATTGCTGATGCTCAGATAGCATTTCTATTTCCTGCCAGGTAACCTGTCCTTGTTCCTGTCCTCTGTATGTTCCCTTTTTTGTGTTTGAATTTGGCCACGAGTTCCTCAATCATCCTTACAGGCCTCCTGGTATTTTTAACTGCTCTGTGAGATTAACTTCTCATGACCTTGGTAGTCATAGACTTTTTTTGACCCTTCTTCCCTCTGGAGTTTTATCCTATGGGACTCTCGCAAGCAGATCTTATACCCCACTCTATTATAGAAGATATGTGGATGATTGAAGTTCCCTGTGAATTCCAGCAAAGTACAAAATAAGTGTTGAAGTTTCAGCAGCAAAATGGAAATATATTATGTTAGATTTTGCACAGGTGAGCCAAGTATGTTTTCTTCACTTGCAGTCAGACATGGTTGTGCTATCTTGCTGAAATTTAAGCCACTTCTGAGTCATTCCTTTGTTTTGTTGCACGTTTATTAATAAATGAACATGAACAGGAAATAACATCTTTTTTTTAAATGTCATTAAAATAACAAATTATATACTCAAATTGAGGGCAACAAATCTGCAAGTGTATATCACATAAATGTGTTTATATATATGCAAAGGAATATAAACATATTTGAAATTAAACATGTTAGTGATGAAATGCTACAAGCTAGCCAGAATCTATAATGAAAAAATAGCAGTGAAGTTATAATTACTTAATAGTTCAGCACTTTGGCAGTGACCCAGAAAGATCCAAATACATGTTGAACATCTCAGTGGTTTAACTGGGACCTACAAATCTAGTACTACACCCACTGTCTGAATTGGAACAAAAGCCCTCAGCAGCTTGGAAGAATAAGCTGTAAATTTATGATTAGTTAGTACTAATGACTCTATGTATAATATACTATTTATTTTTGTCTTTGTTAGTGATAGCATACCACAGATTATCAGCAGAGAAGCATTCAGCACAATAATGATTGTGCTCAATGATGTATATAGATTAAAGGCTGGGAATGCAACGCTTCAGTATTGCTGGATACAAAATTATTTTCTACCTCTCACACATAGTCTGAATATCAGTAGTATTAACACAAAACCAAAAATTAGTACAAAAAAGAATCATGTTATCAGTTTTGTAGGATTCATCTAATGCAATACAGAAATTTACAGCCCATCTCTCCCTAGAAAAGATGTCTAGGACAGATAGGTGCCCTAGCTCCAGTGTATAGAAAGGGAGTCTGAGCAACTCACTCAAGTATAGCTGTTTATATCCCATAACACAGGTAGATGATACTTCTGATCTGATTCCTCCTCATGCTTAGATTTTCCTGTTCTGTACCAAAGCATTTGCTCTTATTAGCCTATATATGACTAAAGCCATGACAGCTAAGACTGCATAACTGTGAAATTAAAATACTACAATTAAAACTGTGGTTTGGAACTCAATCAATTTTTTTGCCTACAGCAGCAAAGCTCAAGCTCAGAATTGTACATATAGTGAAGGGAAGGTCAGCTCAGAAACAACTAGGAGACACAATCTAAGAATTTTAATGCTAAATCAGTTAAAACTCTTGTAAATCATACAACCACGCAAATATATGCATATTCATAAATATATATGTTATTAAACAATCATATAAAGATTGTTTACATAGAATAGGACATTCACATCTGCAATACACTGCACTTCAAAAGAAAAAACTTACCTTTGAACCCAGCAGTACAACTACAAGAAAAGTGGCCGCTTAAATCCATACAAGTAGCTCCATTTTTGCAAGGTGAACTTAAGCATTCATTAATTTCAACTTCACAGAAGGGACCTTCATATCCAGGCAAACATTTACAGCTGTAGTTATGCAAGAGGTCCTGGCAGAATCCATATTCAGAACACTGGTTTCCAATGCAATTGTCTATATCAAGTTCACAATATGTGCCAGTGTAGCCAAGGGGACATATGCACCTGTTATTGAAATGAGAAAAGAGGAGAGGTGAGGGGAGATGAGAAGAGGGGAACAGCACCCCCAAAATCACCAGTTGGAATATATAGGTCCATAATGGTTATAATGTTAACAATATTCACTCTTTGAATCATCCACAAATGAATCACAATTTTTTTCAATCTTTTTTATTTACCTTTAGTTAGTCACTAAGTAAATTCATTTCACATGGACTGCTAGCAATAATTAAACAAAGACAAACAATAAGGAAAATCCTAGCTACTTACAAGGGACAGACTTTTATCTCTATAACTTTTAATATTAAGCTTCAAATGAAAATATTAGAATACAAAACTCTTATAAATATGTGTATTATGCATCTTAATTTTTTTGTTCTGAAAAAATAATTAGTTGCTTCCTACAATATCAGTATGAAGAAGCAATATTGCATCCTGTTTGCTCTGGACATAAAATCGGTATGAAACTGATGTATCATTAACAAAAAAATTGCAATTTCTATCTGTAACTGAAAAAAAAAAAAAGAATCAATAGAATTTTATAGAAATTGTTCAGGATTTTTTTCCCCAAATGTTGGATGAGATGTAAATTGTACAAGACTGGAGATGACTTTTTCGTGCTTCTCTTTCTGCCATTTTTTTTGTTTTATTTTAATATATGAATGAAAACAAATCTGGACTATCTCATAGCTAACCCATATCTCGTAAAATTAGAAAATCCCTTGGCAATATATTCTTTGATTGATCCTCTCCTTATCATGTACAGAGGTTTCCTCACACAGGAGGAGATAATTTTACAGTAATTTTACATCTTCTTAGTCCACAGAGATGCTATCTAGATGATGGAAAGAACTAACATGTTAAGGAAGACTTGACTATAGTAATTTTCTCTATTGATCCATCTGGTAGAAAGAGTATTTTTTTCCTTTATTTTTAACAGAAGGTATTGTTCATGTGGCTGTTTGCTTCTGTCCTAGTTTATTATCTCTGCATTTTTTATAGTAGACATATGGAAACCAAATCACTAGCTGTGAGCCCTAGAGTACAACTAACAGACACCAGCTGCTAATGGGCTTTTAGTCCATCGACCAAAAGAGAGCTGGCTTGAAGTAAGGTCTCCATATCTCATCTAGTGTGATCATGAGCCTAAGAGACTGAAAAAAAGTTATTAAAATTATCAGTGGCTCAAAACAATTTGGAGGAGGGGGGTGAAGGGGACAGATCAGGTTCTGCCAAGGTGGAATGGTGCTCTGCCCTCATAACCTATCTCCTTGAGAGCTTTTAGTCCAGCTGTCAGCCACTGGCACACCTGAAACCCCACACTATTTTAATAAATTTTAATAAGAAAAGCCACTGTATGTCCCAGTCCAGGCTCATAGAGTGTTTGCCATTTTTATTTCTTTATCTGGGATTTTGAATAGTTGGTTTAACTGTTACCAGCAAAGAGGAATATCTGTGAGTCCTTCCTGTGCAACACTTTAGACTATACAGTGTTACTAAATGCCTATCCTTATTGAAAGTTAGTATTATGGCATTTTATAATATGAAAATAATATTACTGCATTAGCAACTCCTTTTATAATTCTTTTGAAAGGAAAAATATTTTTATATGGCATAAACTTCTTTATGAAGGCATCATGTTAGTACCTGTATTTATTAATTCCATCTTCACATGTGGCTCCATGTTGGCACTGGTTTGCCTCACACTCATTAATATTCTCTAGGCATGTTTTTCCTGTCCATCCAAGAACACAGACACAGTGAGATCTCTTGTTTTCTTCATCGTAGAAGCAACTACCTCCATTTGCACATACCTGAAGGCAAGAATTACAAACACATTGCATGGCCAGGTTTTGATAGTGAGAGGGCTATAGAGGAGGTTTCTCTGAGAAGCTGCCAGAAGGTTTCCCCATGTGTGACAGAGACAATGCCAGCTGGCTCCAAGATGGACCTGCTGCTGGCCAGGGCTGAGCCCATCAGTGACAGTGGTAGTGCCTCTGTGATAACATTTAAGAAGGAAAAAGTTATTTCACAGATGTAATTGCAGCCGAAAAGAGGAGTGAGAATATGTGAGAAATACAACTATGCAGACATCATGGTCAGGGAAGAAGGAGGGTGAAGAGGTGCTTCAGGCACCAGAGCTGAGATTCCCCTGCAGCGAATCAAGCTGTCCCCCTGCAGACCATGGAGGTCCACGTTGGAGCAGAGATCCATCTGCCAGATCAGGTGGATGCCCAAAAGAAGGCTATAACCCTGTGGGAAGCTGATTCTGTCGTAGGTTTGCTGGCAGCACTTTTGACCCCATGGGAAAGCTACGCTGGAGCAGTCTGTTCCTGAAGGATTGCACCCTGTGGAAAGGACCTACACTGGAGTTCAGGAGAAACTGCAGGCCGTGGGAAGGACTCATATTGGAGAAGTTTGTGGAAGACTTCTGTGGGAAGGACCCCACATTGGAACAGGGAAAGGACTCCTCTCCCTGAGGAGGAAGCAGCAGCAGAAACAACATGTGATGAACTGACTGTAACCTTGATTCCTAATAACCCTGCATCGCTCTGGGGGAGAGGTGCTAGAAAGTTAAACTCAGTCTATTAGACCTGGCTGAAATGGAGTTGATTTCCCCCAGAACAACCCTCAAAGATGTGTTTTGCATTGGTATCTAGAAAGATATTGATAACACACTAGTGTTTCAATTTGACTACTGCTGAGCAGGGCTGACACAGCATCAGCACTGTCTCTCTACATTCCCTGCCACCTCATCCAGGGCCTTGGGATGGGTAAGATACTGCGAGGGTAACCAACTAGGACATATGACCCAAAGGGATCCTAATCAAAGGGATATTCCATACCATATGATGTCAGCTCAGATATAAAAGCTAAGGAAAGGAGTGGGAAGTGGAAGCCTTTTTTATTTACAATGTTTGCCTTCCAGAGCAACTACTATGTTTGCTGAAACCCTGCTTCCTGAGAAGTGACTGAACATCGCTTGCTGATGGGAAGTAGAAAATAAGCCTTTTTTTTTTTTTTTTTTCCCCTTTGATTGTGTGCCCACAAACTTCCACCTTGCTTTAGTAAACTGCCTTATCTCAGCCTACAACAACCTGGAGTTGTTCTACATTTTATTTTCTCTCCCCTGTCCTGCTGGGAAGAAGAGTGATAGAGTGGCTTGGTAGGCACCTCGTGTCCAGTCAAGGCTAACCCACCACACCCAGAAAGGAGAGAGGGATGGTAAGAAGGTGCTTTAAAGTTTGTTTTACTTCTCCTTATCCTGTTCTGATTTTGATTAGTAATAAATTCAACTAATTTCACTAAGTCAAATCTGTTTTGCCCATATCAGTAATTAATGAGTGATCTCTTTCTGTCCTTTTCTCAGCTTGTGAGCCCTTCATTTTATTTTCTCTCCTCTGTCCAGTTGTGGAGAGGACTGATAGAACTGCTTTGATAGGTGCCTGGCATCCAGCCAGGGTCAACCCACCACATACATACAGAGATTTTTCTTTACGTGTTGGATTTTTTTTTCAAAGACTTTAATTGAATAAGCAGTTGATAATAAATATGGTTACTTAATCTTTTTATGTTGTAATATTAAAAAACAAATCTCCAAGAACCTAAAACACTGTTACTAAATCAATATATCAGTTTATCATTTAGTTGGAAATTTATTATTTAATTTAACAGTATCACTTTCATAACTGCCTTTAAAATCTGCTTTTTAGGATGGATGATAGTGAACTAGACTGTTATTTTTCCACTGAAAGAGTAGCGCAACTGTTCCTGTGCTTAAAATCTGCATATAACTTCATTAAATTTGTGGCTATCAGGAAAAAAAGACTGAAATTTTTTTTCATGTTAATTATAATGTTGATTCACAATCTATCCTTGAATCTTTATATATATATATATATATATACATATATATATATATATGTATTCTTCTTTCTTTTCAATCTACAGATTGAAAGATCGGTAAACTTAAGACTGGAACAGCCTTTTTCCTTTTTGTTTTTAATTGCTAATATTACTTACTAAACCAGTAAGTAACATGTATTCTTCAAAAATTACAGAAAATTATAAGTCTGAATGAATGCCCTTCTCCTCATTTTAGTTTTAGGTTCCCTTTTGATTTCTATGAAAATTTTGGCAGTGTGAAGATGGATAATAACATTTTCACTTCAAAGTGCTTAAGACCCTTCCTTATAACCAATTGGCTTCTAAAGAAAATCGTGTCTAAAAGAGCTAATCCACTAGTACTTCACTTTGATTGAATCTGAATCTCTTTATAATGTCATTAAGATTTGTAATAATAACAGTTCTTGACAGAAATATTATAATATTCATTTGTCTTTTATTAAGTTTTAAATTGACCTTAAAATGAAAAGATTTTTGTTATGCTCTCAGTACTGAATTTTACATTTACCTTGGGATTCTTATTCAGTATGACAACTTTTGGAAGAAAAGCACAGCTCAACATAAATGCAAAAACTACTTTTATATATATGGTTTGGGAAATATTCTCCCCCTTTTGGTTTTATTTTTATATGTTTTTTAATTTTTTTATTTAAACATTTTTGTTGCTTTTTGTCCTAAGGCTTACTGTTTTCTCAAAACTCAAATAGGTCAAAAGGTCGAATAAGTTTATACTCAAGAAAACCATCTAGAAAAAACCTGGACAATTAAAACAAATATTTCAATATCACCCCAACATTATATTTATTATATTCTTATGTTGTTTTGATACTTTATGCTCTGAAGAAAGATGTTAACCTTTAAGATGCTATTGCATTCTAAAACACTTTGAAATGAAAGCTATGGAATATATTGTTAGCATCAAGTCTTGTTAGCATATTTTTCTAACAGATATGGAATTAATTTTAGAGTGAACATTAAAAATCTATCAATTAAAATTTTGAATAATTTGAGTTAATGTCTTTAAGGATTTTATAAGAGATTAAGGCTAAATACATTTACAAATCTATTACTAAAGTCAAACTGAATTTCTCTTCATTGTGGTTTTCTAAACTTCAAACTTGCATTGTGTTTTCTAAAGTGACTACAAAGATTTTTTTTGTTTCTTCTTCATACAAGAAATACTTTTGAGTGGAAATAAATAGACAAATGGACTTTTGGAAAGAGCAGCATCTTCCTATCAATTGGCTTTTCCTTTTTCCCCAAGTAAATCTTCCTAATAGTTATGATTAATACAAATCTTATGATTCAGCAGACCATAATCAGGTCTATTATGGTCAGTCTACTCTGGTCAGTCTGGCCATCATACTTCTCTCTATGGCAAGCACTTTAAAATAAATCTGCTTCAATATATAGTCTTGATAAAATGTAAGAATCACTTCCTTCTAATATCAACCAGGAGATGTTATTAGAGATAGGATAGATGTTATTAGAGATAGGATAATTAGTCCCTATATGATTATTTTATTCTTCTCCTATCTTCATTTTGCAGAAAGTGAGTGATATGTCTGTTTCTTCTCTAAATATCATCTGTTGTTCATTGCTTGAGACAAGATGTTGAGTTGGAAGGATTTCACTCAGTGCAGTCGTTATTTCCTAAAACTTCTTTTATCTTACATTTCATGGATTTCTCTACAGTTTGGATGAAACTGTGGTTTATATATACAAAAAACCACAGACATAAATAAATTATTCCCCAGGCATATAATTTTACTAAGTTTTATTACTTCAAAATCAATTGTACCGGAATATTGAAATTTTTCCAAAATTGTAATTTTAGTTAATCTGCCCTATGTTTTTTTTTGACTGGTGGTACATTAAGCAAGTAGATAAAATGTTTTCTTTAAAATATTGAAAACAAAAATTTCCTTAATTTTTTGGATGAGGAAACTGTGTAAAGTTGCATAACTCATAAAGACTAGAACAAACATGAAAGTGGCAGCTCCTCTAAACACTAAATATGTATCAAGCATATAGATTTCTGTTGAAAAGTTCGGAACTGTGATCCTGACTTCAAATGTAACAGGGTAACATAGGATCTTTGGCTCATAAAACAGAAAACTACTTCCAAGGAAAATATGCAAATGGAGCTCAATAATCCATTTCAACTAAACTTTGGTATGGTAAATCTGTAGATAGACACTGAGAGGAATGGTCAAAGATGGTTCAGTTCCTTACTCTTGTGGAAATTATTTTTAACAATTCGAGTTGATATCTGCCAAGTGTGTCTGTTTACGTTTTAAACCGGAGGAAAAATAATTGAAAAATACTTTTAATTCCTATGATTCCTGTTAAAAAACAATAACTACTGGCCAAGATCTTTAATTTCTCACAGATGATTGTTACAATTTTAATTTTTTTCTTAGTAATTGCTGAAGGAAAGAGTGATTTTGTAAGCTTGCCAATAGAATTTTGAAAAATAAGTGTTTTAAGGGAAGCAATAAAACTGTTCAATGGGATGTAGCCAAGGGCACTAAAAATAATCACACATAGAATCATAGAATAATTAAGGTTGGAAAAGATCTCCAATATCATTGAGTTCAACCCTTGACCAAACACCACCATGTCAGCTAAACCATAGTATTAAATGCCACATCCAGTCATTTCTTGAACACCTCCAGGGATGGTGGCCCTACCACTTCCCTGGACAGTCCATTCCAGTGTTTAACAACCCTTTCCATAAAGAAATTCCTTCTAATGTCCAACCTGAACCTCCCCTGGCACAACTTGACATACCTAAGGGTATGTTCTCTTGTCCTGTCACTTGTTGCCTGGGAGAAGAGGCCAACTCCCACCTGGCTAAACCCTCCTTTCAGGCAGCTGTAGAGAGTGATAAGGTCTCCCGTGAAACTCTTTTTCTCCAGACTAAACAATCCCATTCCCCTCAGCTGATTTTCATAGGACTTACTCTCTAGACCCTTCATCAGCTCAGTTGCCTTTCTCTGGACACACTCCAGTACCACAATGTCTTTCTTGAAGAGTGGTCCAGAACATCTCAGAATGCTTCTGCATTTGTAATTATTTGGGTCACAGGTGGACTTTTAAAGTGTATAATCTCACTTAGGCTCATTATTCCATGAAAGGTTGGACTTTTAGATCCCTTCCAACTTGGGCTGTTCTGTGGTTCTGTGATTCTGTTATCTAGGCCTAGCATGTTACACTCCAAGTGTTTGTTATTATGAGTGGTCTTATCAGTTCTCCATGAGCTCCTGTTAAAAAATTATTGGAATCTGTATCATACATCCTATCTTCAAATGGGGAAAGGATATTTTCTTTATTCCTTTTCATGGCTACCTGAGCACATTACAGTTAAAAGGTATTATAATACGAAGTGGCTAAATTTGGTCTTGTGGGATGTAATTAATTTAAAACGAACAATATTTTGATTTATTTAGAAGTTCTTCACAATTCTTGGTTCAAGGTAGGCAGGTTTTATCCTGATTACAAAATTAAGATCAGATTTTGAAATTTTATGGAAGATATCCCCCATCTTAATGTATTCATGTCTTTTTTTATTTTTTTAATAAATTATAATTAAAAGAACATTAAAAACAACTATAAAGTATTAAATGTTGTGCTAGGAAAGAAAAAGCCAAATCTCAATGCATTAATATCATTATATATTTATGTATAGATAAAAGAGACCCAATTTATTAAATTAATTAAGAAAATATTAAAAACAGTGGCATTCTTTTCGGTCTGTTGTGCTGAATACACAGAGGTAAAACAGTTCAGCATATCTAAAGTATCCCTGGAAATGGGAAAGAAATGAAAGGATGCAAAATATATACTTACTTTGCAGCAAAAAAAAAAAAATTAAGAATTAAATGCAGAATAATTCAATGTATTGAATAATAGAAATGTTTCATTTCAAATGATTGCTTCAAAAATGCTTCAAAAAAGTATTAAAATATTTGTTTGTTTGAATATGGCCTTTATTTTTTCCAATAAGCAAATGATACTACTTTAATGATCTGTAAGATAAGGAAACAAGTAAAACTAAAGTATATAATTCCATAATTTTAGTTTCTATTCTCTTTCCCATTAGAAAATCTACTAATTATTCACATTATGCCCAAATTAAACATCTCATACAGTGAGTGTGTATTGACGCATATAAAAAGTTACTTTTTTTCCCACATGACATTTATGATAGTCTATGAAATGTTTATATGAATAAATTAACTATGTCTGAGGACTTTTAAGCAAATACTACAGTAAAATGTTTTACTAGCTCCCATCAGCATCCTTGGCACACCATCACTTCCCATACTAACTACCCATAATGATTATTGCATCATTATGGTGCTGTGCCATGTACAATATATTTGCACTCACTATGACACTCTAAATCATAAAAATGTTAAAATTTACCAGATGCTGAACAATCTAAGTATAAACCTTTGAGCCAATGGGTATTTCAGTGTTATATTTCATATTCACTGATAACTGTGTACTCAAGGACTTCAAGGTGATATAAATATTGATTGTTCTTTGTAAACACATTGCCTACTCTGCATAGTATATTTTTATGGTGCATATACTTCAATAAAATAATTGATAAAGCCTTTAAAACACTCATTATCGTGTTTGTGTAGCTGTTTGAAAAGGCTATATAGCATTGTGTACATACCTTTTAAAATAACTATCATAATAAAAAATGCAACAGTATTTTATATCAAAGTCTCATATCAAAGTCTTATAAACTCAAGGATCTGGGCCTGTACTGTAAGCATTGAAGAGTAACTTAAAGGAAAATTTTGTTTTTTTTCTAACTGCATTTTCCTCTCTCTTTGAAGTGCAATTAGTCTACCTTTTTGGGGTTTTTATTATGTTTGTTTTGGTTTTTTTAATGGAAATGAAACTTTTGTCACTCTTTCTGTGCATCAGCCTTCTCTCTGGTAACTTTTAAACACATCAAACATTACAAAGAAATTTCACCTAAAGTTCCTGCCAGTTTCATGACATAGCAGCAGCAAGTAGGGGACAGAAGAGACATCAGTGAGTAAACTATAAAGAACAAGAAAGGCAGAGCTCAGACATTAAACATTTTGCTGGACAGTGGCCAGACTAGTCACAACATGCACTTTTAGATGCACAGGTTACACAGGAAAAAGGCATATTAGCATAAGAATATATCATGAATGAGAACTGTGTTTAGAAAACCATGGGAAGTGAGGCTTCATCAGCTCACTGCCCTTAGAATAACTTGCTTGATTTCCCAAAAACTCTGGGGGGAATATATCACTTTATCTTACCTCTGTGTTTCCAATACATGGTGATAAACATGTGTAATTAAATCCATGAGATTTATCCATACACAATGCTCCGGGAGCACAGCTTATATTGTTGAAAAGGCAGGCATCAATATCGAGTTCACATCTTTCACCTTCAAAACCTGCACCACAAAGAGAATGTTTAATCACACTTCATTCAGAATATTGACATTATGTCTGTTCAGGGTGTTAGCAGTTAACACCACTCTGCTAGAGAAATTTGGCAGTTTTATTTCCTAAACAAAAAGTGTAATTCTTCATAAAAATGTTCTCTGTATTCATTGAGATACATTGCCACTTTTATGTTGGTATTTCTTCAACATAAATATTAGGATGACATTTTATTTGTTCTGTTTAGAAAATACAATAAATTTCCAGTGACTCACCTACAGGGCAAGTGCACTGAAAATGATCTTCATAGGCAATACATGTTCCTCCATTTTCACATGAATTGGAACCACAGTTATCAATTTGCACCTCACAGAATTCTCCTGTGGTTGAAAAAAAAAGTCTTAAAGAGGTTAATAATTAATAACAAACCCTTAAAGAAACATCATAAGTTATATTAGTCCTGTCAATAGAATAACATGCTTTAAATAAGGTCTCTGAAATATTGGTTAGAATTTAAAGGTCTTGTATAATTTTCATACTCTTTTCTCTCCACTTATATATGTATGTAAATAAATCTCAATGCCTTAAAATGGAGGCAAAAACAATACTTTTTCAGCATTTAAAACAGTTTTAGAATTCATCCAAATGGGGATACAGAGCTGAAGAGGGAGGATTTTCACTGGAAATAATTAACTGAAAGGGAGGCAATACCTTTGTATTTCCTCTGCTTTTTCTTGCTGCATGAGTCAAACCTGATCTCTACTCAATACTTTTGAATCTATTATGTACATATTTTATATTTCATTATGTCTTTTCTGAGCTCTGTTTTGGCTAGAAAAAGGCTACTGCACATTTATCTGAGGCAATTTTTAGTGTCATTCCACTGAATGCAACTTTGCAAACTTAGCTGAAAACTGCCTTTAGAACAGCAGGAAGAAATAACTGAACTTGTAACTGCACGGTTCAAAAAAAAAAATGATGAAGAGAAATATATCTCTGGCAATGTGATACCAATCAATAAGGAAGACCATCAGCTTTACCATTATTCTCGGAAAACAAGTAGATTTGGCAAAAACAAAACACCTTAACTTTTTCTTCTTTTTGGTACTAAAAACAATTTAATAAATTATCTGCATAGGTTCTTGAGGTTTTTTTCTTGTTATTGGTGTGCAATTCTTTATTTCTCCCTGATTTTAGTTTTATTTTTAATTTACTATTTCTACAGCATTTAACTTTTTTTTCAATTTTAGAAAATATAAAGAATAGAGAAATGAAAAATGAAACAATCTTCACTTCTGAGAAAACAAGAAGAAGGTGCAGGAGTTTTGAGATGTTTCAAGGAGGAAAACTTCAGAAAATACAGTAAGTGTAGATTACTGATGTTTTTACTGCCAACTTGTTTCAGTTACTTCATTCCATGGTGAATCTCCGAAAACATGGGAGAGATGTACAGAAAAGTGTTTGTGAAGAGTGTACAAGAAATTCGGATAATTTCTTAAATCAGACAATGTGTTCTGTAAAATATTGAGTCAGAAGTTAGTATTTTTATTTTAAATTCTTCTACGTCAAAAGAAAAAGGAAATAATTTTAATTCCCATTATGAAATTGGTTTAAAATTTTTAATCAGCTCTCCTTTTGTTCTAAAGCTAGAAACATCAGGAGAACACAAATTGATAGCATAAAATCTGGTAAGAAAATTACTGTCTCTTCTTCAGCAAAGTATTTCTGCCAATTTTATTCACTTTAATCCATTCCTGATATAAACCACTTAAGCTTTGAGTTAAACACACTGTATCTTTTAATATGTTGAAACGGAGTGCCAAACTAAGAGCTAAGGACTGCTCTTTATGGACTTCTATAAATGTAAACAGGAATATTCTGAGATTTGTTGGACAGAAATCTCTATTTTGGGCCACCAAGTACTGAACCACATGTGCAGTCTCATGTATTTACAAAGAGGTTGATCAGCATGCTATACAGACTACCAGTGTTTACTTTGTCCTTTTACTCCTCAGTCAAAAATTGCCCACTGATGAAATATCTCAAATTTTCAACAGCCAAAAGTATACTTTATTGTAATTTATAAAGCTTACTCAGAATTTGTTAAAGCATATTACTACTGTAAAATGTAAATAATAGGGAAAGTATGTAATAGTAAATTATATACTTTCTGCAGTTTATTATTATTATTATATGTAATAATACACAGTAAAGTATGGGCAACTTGCCTTTACATTTATAAGACTCTCATTTTCTCTTTTTGTATTGGTACTAATGGTAGCTTGAAGTATGCGTATCTCAGGGGAGACTCCATCATGATTAATACTTTTAGAAAGACACTTTCTGTAATACTGGTTGGCAAAAAATTATGTTAAAACATAAGTAGATATTTTTATTACAAAACCAACTGAATGTATTGTGGAAGTTTCTATCTCCTAGGATATTGATGGGTCTGGTTTTTTTGTTTGGTTTGGTTTGGTTTTGGTTTTGGTTGTTTGGGAGTTTGTTTGTTTGTTTTTTCCTTTCCTAATGAGGTCTGGAAGGCAAAATTGGGAGAAAAAAAAAGTCTGGGAATGAACTTTGACTCAATATGTATTTTGGATCCATTTTGCATCAGGATGGAATTATCTTATCCAAGAAAGGCTTAAGAAGAAATATTAGTGCAATCAAACATGCTTTAAGAATTACTTTGCTATAAATCTGAAATTCTTATAAAGGCCATATCCTTTAAGCAAGCTTTACAACTTTTCCCTGCCACGAGGTCAAAAAAATCTAGTAACTCCAAACTGTTATAAAATTTATTGGAATCTGAATCTCTGCTGAGAAATGCATAATTTATGGTATTAAAATCTGATTAAGTGATAAATGGATATCAGGAGAGATCTCCACAGTAATCCACTTAGCTTTTAATGCCTAATTATCACTTCATAGTGAGTAAGGGCTGAGTAATTGAGAAATGCAGTACTTAGAGAACTCAAACAAGATTTTTGTGCACAATTAAACTTGTGATTCTTCTATCAGGAATAAGTTCAGCAGGCACAACGGACAAAGGAAGAAATAAATTAGCAACATTAGAGGGAGGGAAAATTATAGGATTTTGCTGTTGTACTGTTGATCTTTATAAATGACCCTATGCATTTTATACCTAAGCATGTGCTCTCAGTTTGTTTAAATAAATAACTGTAAATTACCCAATCCAGGTAAAATTCACCTAAGAATTCTAAAGACACTAATATATGGCATTGCTGAAGCAACATTAGTTGAGTGAGCAATCATTTAAATGGACTTTGGAACCAGAAAAAGGAAAGATGGCAAATGCAATACAAATTCTGAAGGAAAACATGAGGGTTTGTTCCCTGTAGCCTTGCAAAACAATACTGTCACTTCTAGCAATAGACCATAAGCTTTGAATTAACTTTGCAAGAAGTGAGCCTCATCAGACTTGATCTGTCTTTCCTGCAGTGATGTTTTACTTGTCTTAACTGTGACAGCAGTTTTTTTCTTCTGGTTTGCTTTACTTTTGTTTACCTTTGCATGGAATAACCAGTTTTATATAGACAGTAGTAACAAGTAATCATTCTGTGTAGGATGATGTTTACTACTCTAATGCAGTGCTGTGTAGAAATACAGGACTGGTACAATAATAAGAGACTTTGAGAAGTGGAGACATAGGATGTGATGTGAGGAAAACTGCATGGAATGATCAGAGATGGGGCACAGGTCTGTCATGGGAGACTCCACGACTGCAAACAACTCATCAGTGCTCAGTTAAAGAAAGCAGACCCGGAGCTGGACAAAACTGGTCTTAAGGGTAAAAACAAACAAACAAACAAACAAACAAACAAACAAATAGTATTTAATATATTTTAGAGCCACCATAAAAAGTAAATTCAGATACAAAATAGAGCTTCAGTCCGATGAAGAAAAAGTATAAGTGGACATGTAGAAATGGCCCCAAGTGGGTCCTAGAGAGATGAAGAAGAAACCACTGGTCACATTCCTCCTTTGAAGGACTATTGATTCTTCTAACACTGCCCCCAACAGCACCACTGTGAAACCACTGACCTTAAGATCTGGAGGAGGAGAGAAAAGGGTGAGTATAATATCAGAAAATGGACAGAAAGTAAAAATTCTGTTAGTCCCGATTTAAATTGCACTTTTAACTCTTTTTCTCATTTCTAATCTAGTGAATAGGTTTGACTCAATAATGATTATAATTTTGTTATTTCAGTAACATTATCAGTACATTTCTGGCTTTACATGTATATGAGGTGCACTTCTCCCTTGCACATAACCTAGATTTTGAGCATAACAGAATCATCTAGAATTGTATGTACCAGTAGGTCTGACTTTATCAAATAACTTCCTGAAGGTTCTTATAAAGAATATAACTCACTCCTGCCTTCCATATTGCCAGTGTAGAAAAGTCAGCACTTCTAATGAGTGTTTCATTTTTAACTGGCCCAAACATATTAAGCTCTACATCAGATTTTTCATTCCTTAGGACTTTAGCTAACACAACTCTAGCACTTGTCATTGCTAGAGATAATTTTAGTTTTATGTGATCTGCTTTAGTCTATTTTTGTTCTTCTATTCTCAATTTACCATTATCTTTTTTTTTTTCCCAGAAAATATTTAAGTGTGCTAATAAAAAGTATATGAAGGTGATCTACACTAAGCATTTCTATTCACTATTTCATATGGCAACAGCCTTATAAAAAAAAACTATGTTATATGATCTAACACTTCTGTTCAGTACAGAAGTACTGGACTGTGTCATAATTATTTTTTAAAATTATTTTTCTCTAGAATTAAAGCAATTTTAGCAAGCTACAACTTAAGATTTTTATTTTTTTTTTCCTTGTCTTTGAATGCAGTTATGTAAAATACCCAGTTAGACTCACAGATCTGTTACTTTTCAACCATTTAAACTGAGAAGCTATTAATCATTTGGCAGGGAATGGGCAGTTGAAGTTCCCTTTCTGAAATGTGGGCCTTAACATTCATGCTACTGCATTTAAGGTCACGAAAAACTCCTTTTTTTGTAGTATGATTTGTCTCATCCTGAACTCTATGTCCACAAAAGTCACATGATTGGAGCCCTCTAAAATTCTCAGTTCTTTCCACATATCCTAAAGAACACAGAGCGACAAGCCTGTTACAGACACTGAAAGCACTTAAAAATTACCCATGTTTTATTTTGTTTCCTGGAACTTTAAATTTATTTATTTTGAAAGACATTGAATCCACTTACAGTTATACTTATTGGAACCACTATAGTTTGGAAGACAGATTTTCATGGATTCTGAATATTTCCTTCAATGATTAATTTCTTTCTAAACCAGGAGAAGGTAAAATTTTAACTTTGTATTTAACATTTGAGAATATCTGCCAATGTTTATCATTCATGCAGTAGTAGATAACAGGACTAAGCCATAAGCTGACTGTGGCAAGTGGAAGCCTTTTTGATCTTTTCAAAAAGCTTTAAATTCAGCTCCACGGAAATAAATTATGCTGGATGGTAAAATCTGAGAATAAGTTTTACTCTGAATGTGTAAAAAAGCAAAGGATAGACATTAATAGATGTAAAGCCAAAAGAGTCAGATGAGATAAAGCAAATCATCAGAGTTCTGAAAACTCCCTGAGAAGCAAATCCGGGAGTTGTATGCCTTAATAAAGGCATGTCTTTCAGTTGAGAACTTTACTAATTATTTACTTAGAAATCCATACACATTGATGCATCTATGCTTCTTAACAAAAAAACAGTTCTTTAAGTTAACCATGTAATATATAACTATTCTTGATGAACAAAAACTCCATCAAAATTCTTCCTTATTTATATAGACATTTTGTTCCATTTTAAAAGCAGGCAGAACTTAAATACTGATATTACATTTCTCTTTGAAATACCAGGTAGAATGTTTTTATAGTCTTTTGGCTTTTCATGCAATTGCTGCATGCCAAAATAATAGAATAATTTCCAGCACAAGAATTTCAATAGTATTATTGTGGAATCAAGACCGGAGAAAAAAATTGTTGACTTGAACTAGTGTAGAGAACAGTCTGCTTGGAGTTACCATAAGTACGGTACAACATCAGACATTAGCCCTTGCTTATTGTTCTAGAGTTTATCTGCTTCAAATTAAATATTTTGCCAGTATGGTTTAATGTGTTCTTCTAATTTTTTTGTTGCTTACTTCTCTATCCTTTCATTACAATTACTAGAGTAGAATGCTCCATGTGGAGTGAAACTGGTGTTTTCACGTAAGTCAGCTTGCTAGCTTCTTAGGTGAGAGATCCCTCTAGTCCTTCCAACACACAGAAATGTGTGCTATTTTGGGAATCACAATATGAGATAGACATAAAGCTGTATCCAAAGAAGGGCCACAAAAAGCTGAAAGGATCTAGAGGAAAATCTGTATTAGGAGTAGCTGAGGTAGTTTGGCTTGTTCACCCTGGAGGAGACTGAGGTCTTATCACAGTCTACAGCTTCTTTGTGAGGGGAAGAGGAGGGGCAAGCACTGAGCTCTTCACACTGGTGACCAGTAGTAGGACCCAAGGGAATGGTATGAAGCTGTATCAGGGAGTGTTTAGGTTGAATATTAGGAAAAGGCTCTTCACCCAAAGGGTGATTGGGTACTGGAACACTCTCCCAGGGAAGTCGTCTCAGCACCACAGCACCAAGACTGACGAAGTTCAAAAAGTTTTGGGATAATGTGCTTATGAGGGTGGTCCTATGCAGAGTCTGGACTTGAACTCGATCCTTGTGGGTCCCTTCCAACGCAGAACATTCTATGATTCTAATGGAGTCAGTGTAATTCATGCTCTTTCTAAGAATTTTACTGGCATTGGCAGAGACCTGTATTGGGAGCAAAGTTAAAGAAACATGCTAGCTAAAACCCATTTGCCCTTCACCCTAACTAATGCTATTTGGACACACCTCCTAAAAGGCATTTTAAACAGTAGGTAATGTTTCTGGGCAGCTGCTGAAGAGGATTAGAAAGAGAATTACTTTGGTTGTTATTTTTGCTTTTTGTCACTTATCACTGAAAATTCTTCTTCAGTAGAAAATTGAATCCTCTGAAAAGTAGCAAGCTGTTCCTTTTTTCTTCATCTGATGAAGGTAAGTATTCTGAGTGGATTCCTGTAGCAATACTTAGTAAGTGATTTCTTTTATTCCTTTATTTCAGTACACGGTCACTGATATTTGGGATCTGCGTGCACTAACAATTTCTCTTTCAGAGGTGACAACGGTAATAACACATAAAATGCAATGAACAAAGCCTAAAATGGCAGCATCTGTTGCTGAGAAATATACTGCTGTGTCATTCCAATGACACTCCTGTGACATAGGAACCTCCCATGATGCTACAAAAATTGCTTTACCTGCTCAACTTTAGTATAAGGATTAGAGCTGTGAAAAAAAAAAATAATTCTTTTTATCTATTTGAGTTTTGAGACTTATGAGATTATCACTGTACTTCAACATGAAATGCCAACAGGAAGTACTGAATGAATTCCTTATTTTGCTTCACTTGTGTGCACAGCTTCTGCTTGACCTAATGATTTATCTTTATCTCAAGTTTTCTTACTTTTACCCTTTTAATTTTTTTTCCCATCGGAGAAAAGTGAACAAAAAGGTGTGCGATATTTAGCTGCCACCAGGGTTAAAACACATCAACACTGTATTCTAGAGAACAAAAGAATTTAAAAATGTGGATTTGACCAGATAGAAGGATTTAAATTAGGCTATATAATTGTTTTGCTCACTAGTATAAACATTGTCTTAACTAGGTTGTGAAAGATATTGGAACTTTTATATCCTATATCTTTTTCTCTGGAACATTAGCTATTATGGCATCAGAAATACTTTCTACAGAATACTAATACAAATAACCCATGAAGTTTAACAAAATATATTTATATTCATTTCCCGTATACCTGTAGATCCTAGCTGATCTGTCTCAACTCAATATAACAATGAAAGAGAAATAATAAATTATGGAGACATTGAGATTAATCCTAATGAGTCCTATAAAAGGAAAGTTTGAAGATGAGGAAAAAGTATGTAATTAAGTAGTACTTAAAATTCTAGTGGGTGAGTTTTCTTGGGATTCAGTTCATTTTAGCAGCAGTAAGATTATTTTAATTAAAGGACTTTTCTACCAACTAAATGAAGTGTCTAACATGAACAATCAATCCTTGCCAGTATGATTGCTCTACACTCAAGGAAAGATAGTAATAAATTAGAGGAAGCTTATTCAAGAACAATTGGCCTACTGTGCAAAACTTGAGAAACTACTGATATGTATTGTTTCAGTGTCATAAGCCATGTTACTTACTTGCACTGTTGTAGATATAAAGGTTTTTATCTACTTTCAGAGAAGAGAAAAATGAAAATAAAGAGCTAATCATAGAAGGAAATTGAAAGCACAAAAATAATGACATCTATTCAACAAAAATATATTTATTGATATATGTTCTATATATTACTTTTATTAGTAAATTACCCAAAATGTATTTTACATATAAACAGAAACAAAAAAAATGTAGTTTAAAATTGCATTTGTGTGTATATGGTAAGTTTCTACAAGGTTTTTTTAGAGAGTATGGAACCAAAATGAAATGGTTATATAACTTTCTTAATCAAAGTTCTGGTTTTCACAGCTGAGAACATTACATCATGCCATATTTTGTGTTCCCTGAGATGTCTATTCCAAACATGATTTAAACGTTAATGCAAAAGCTACAGCTGCAGTGTTTATAATTTATAAACACAATTAAGAACAATTAGATGTGAAACTACAATAGCTTTTCTGGATGCAGATGCTATTTCATTCAGAGTCAAGTAAACATGCCAAAATTGCTACTGCATTGTCCTCCCCTTCTCAAACACATAAATGAAACAATAAACAAGTATAAATGGAAATTTTTATGGATCAAGACTGAAGAACTAACTGATTATTTAAAATAGAAAAAGTAAAAAAAAATCAGTTGCAATATAAAGAACTTCTTACAATGAGATGCCACAAAAAAAAGAATCTTGACCTTATAGCAAGATGTCCCTGAACAACAAAGTCACTTCCACTTGAATTCAGTCATAACTCAGTGTTTAGTAAGGTGTAATGGTATTAATTGCATACATTTATTGCCATATACTGTAGCCTTTTAAACTTTTGGTTTATGATCATATTGTACACTAGAGATCTTAAATTACCTCGAAAACCTTGAAGTATTGTAGTGAAGCATTACTTTTATTAAGAAATCCATAATTTTAGGTGTCACATCAATTAAAAAAACTCCTCAAGTTTAGACTGAAAAAATCCAAAAGATGATAAGGCAGAAGTGAAGAGAAAGGTTTATAGTTACTACTCTGAGGTATTATTCTATTTATTTTTCAATGGCAGTAAAAGTCTTTTTTCTCTGTGTAATTTCTTTAGATAAATTAATTTTCAATCTTTGAGTAATAAATATTAAGTATCTGTATTTCAGTCGGTTATTTTTTAAATTCTCTTAATGTTTTTGGTACTTATCTTTAAACTGATGTATATATGACTAATTTCTGTTTCCTTAAGGTTACCTAAAACTGCAGTGAATCACATTCAATGCTTCTCTTTCAGTTCCCTCTCTAACCAAAGATTGGTGAAGGATTTTAGAATCCAACTTAAATGAGCTTCTATTTAAAGAGTAAGGCTGGAGGAAAACTCAGAAATTGTTTTCTTTGCCAGATAACGTGGTTAATATAAGCTACTTTTTTAGTCTTCTTTTCTGTCTAAGTAAAAGAGAAACAGTCCTGAAGAACTTCTGTCAATGACTAACAAGTACTTGACACAAGTGGTCTTAGTCCCCCTCTGAAAAACTTACTCACTGATGACTCATAGAGCCTTGAAGACTTGTTTACTTGGTCTCACATTCATTTAGTCAAGTAAAGTGAAGCAACTAATCCCACACCAAATGAAATTGCCTAAATAATTGATGATCCACCAAGGCATTACAATAGGAAGTGGAGTTCATCTCCCAGAAACTAAACAAAGTTATCTGAGCAAATAAGGGCTGATACAAACTAACAACCTTCTGTACTACAGTACTTTCATTAACTAGATTTCCAGGAGCTACAATGAGAAAGCAGACATATAGTTCACATGCAGAACTTTTATGTGTAGACATAAACATGGTCTCTTAAATTGAAGCTAAAGCTTATTCTAGGTCTATTCTTTCTGTAACCTTAATTCAAAGATTCAAAATTAAGTTCCAAATTCTGTTTAGATTTTGTAGGCATCACATCAGAGGGCAGAAAATGCAGATATTTCTCTATCTCTTACTTTTTAAAATTCAGCATTCTTATACTTTCATTTTTAAAGGAAATGAAACTACAAACTTCTGCATGATTTACATATGCCTTACCTGTGAAATTACGAGGACACAGACACTGAAACAAAGGTTGTTCCCTCCGTTGGCTCATATCTATGCAAGTTGCTCCATCAGAACAACTATTTGGGTAAACTAAACATGCATTTTCAGCAAACTGGCAAAATTCTCCTGTCCATCCAGGTGCACAGAGGCACTAGATATAACAAACACACAAACAAACAAAGAGGATATACAAAATGAAAATGCAATGTGAAAATCTGTTGAATTTTCTTCGGGCCTTGTATTTTACTACCACATAAAGTTATTCTTCAAGCCTGTATTTACAGATGGCAAAACACTGACAAAGGCAAAACTCATCTACCATGTCTATTGAAAAAGTGTGGAAAGAGGGGACACATGAGTTGGAGGAAATGGCAAGATAATCATTGGCTGTAAGGGATAGAGCTGCCTGCAAAAACAGAGGAACTGAATGTGCAGAAAGGGTTTTAAAGGCTCAGAGATGAGGGAGAAATCAGACAATGATGTTAACAAAGCCTGCAAGACAAACATAGGGGCCAACCAGTAATCAGAAAATGTAGTAAGAGATTTCTGTTATACATTCTGATATATCTATTAACTATAATAAATAAAAATAATTTCTACTGATGAAAGGAAAAGAATTGAAGCTTATATTAGCTTCTCAAGAGAGTCCTGTGATACCTATACATTACAAATGCCCTGATCAAATATAACAAATAGTTTGTCCTGAATCCAATTAAAAGGGCAATAAAACAGTATAGCCAACAGCAGTATAAAAGTATTTTAGAACACCGTGGTGGTGTAGCCAGTCACAATGAATATGCATTTTACATGAATATGTGTACAATGTGACCACCAAAGGGAGAGAGATGAGTTGTAGTGATTCATACAAATAACAAAAAAGTTGCAAAAGAACAAGATTACCGTAATGCATAGAAAATAGGCAGAACAGATTGCTGACTACAGAAGAAGAATGACTGTCAGGACACAAAAAGCCCCAAGGCAAGTAATACTAGGAGACCCTCCTTTTTTAAAGGTTGGGTAGGGCTGTGGGAGATAAAATAGCATAAACCATCAAATGCAAAGCTGTAGAATGGAGACAAAAGAAGACAAGCTCAAGTCAGTAATGACTTCTCTCATCAAAGAGTTCATGAGACAGATTACCTTGACTTTGGGAGCTAAGAACCCTAGAGACCATAGCTGTCAGCACTAACTAGAAGGTATCATCTCCATGGTACTATGTGATCACAGACAATTTAAAGTGTGTTACAGAACAGCAGTATGTAGGTGTACTGAGAATCTCTAATAATCTGTGAAAAAACTATTGTGTGATCAATTAACTCATTGAAGTTTGTTTTAAAGTTTAAAATTCACCTGACCTATCTTCTAAACATTCACATAACAGTGATATATCTGATATACATGTTTTATAAAAATGAACATTATTTAGGTGGCCAAGTGAAGGCTTTAAGAGAACTGCAGTGATGGCAATCCCATACTGTGAATCTCTGCATTCAGCTGTTGAAATGACAGATAGCTAAAGTGGACTGTCAGCTCCCGAGTGACTGAGGTATAAGAGGAGCATGACAGCCAGCAGAATTAGTGAACTTACCTTTCCAGGACCTGGAACAACATAGTGTTCTCCAGCAGTTGCATATTCTTTAGCCTTTATTTTCCAAATTCCTATCCCTGCATTGCTCTGTTGTGCCAACATCCATTATTGTATTAGGTGAAAGTACTCTTTATCATGTTCTGGTTACATTAATCCACTCCCTCATCTTCCCTAGATACATCCTGTCAAGCCCTTTGGCTATATATAACCCCCTTTTTTTGCCTAAGTAGTTCCTAGTTTGGCATTCCTCTATCACTGACAGAATTTCTTTCCTCTAAATTTTGCCACTAGAGTATAGGGGCCTGGGAAACTTGAAAAGAGATATTGCAAGCAAAAACCAGAGCAAAGACACTGAATGTCAGCCACCTAATTCAGTAGTGGGCTTACATTATCCTTGGTCTTGTTTTTTTCTGCTGCTGCACCTGCAAAAATGGGATTTATAGGATAGTTTCTCCTTTATGATTGCTGTTCATGAGGATATATTTGGAAATTCTCATTGACTAGACTCAACTTTTTATCTATCTATTCACTAAACATTACTATTTATTGGTTAAAACTATTTATTGGTTAACCGGTATTTACTTTCTTCACATTTTTTCTTTCTTCACATATTTTAAGACTGTTCTTCAAGAAACAACTTCTTCAAATAAGTTCACTGAAGTTTAACCCTATTCCTAGTGAACACATGTTAACTTAAAAATTATGTTATCAGAGATGGAATTGGTGTTAAAACTACATTTACTTTTCATCTAGCAAAGTGAGTTTTTTGCACCTGGGGTGAAACATCATGCTGGGAAGACATCATTCAGGAACTGAATCCCTATTTCCAGAATATACCAGAATTGTTTTGAGGATAATTGAAGGACAAGTCTTAGGATGCTTAAGCCAGCACTTTCCACAAACTCTAAGCAGTATTTTAAAGATTAATTGAAGTCATCTCAACAGCACATTGGTGCAATAACCTGTTTTTTTTTCCTTCTCAGTTTTCAATTGCCTGGTAAGATGCATTTAAAAATGAAGACATACATGTCTTTAGGCTGCTCTGCCACTTTTAAAGTACATGGAGAAAATCCCAACTAACTAAAAATTTAAGCATCAAACTAGGTACAAATGCTTTCAATTTTTGTTTTGCCTTCCATAATCTCTTATGTTGTTTTTTCTTTGCTCTGATTTTCTTCTTTTCCCTCTCCCTTCCCTCTGTAACCCTGTTCTCCAAATAGAGTCTGACTGATGTGCATATCCTTACAGCTGTTTATTTTTTCAATTTTTCCCATAAGTGTTTTCAAAATTAGGAACTGGAGTGACTAATTTATGACAAAAAATTTAAAGAACCTAGAACATGCTGTTTGGCCAAATGACAAAAAAAAAAATAGTATTTTAATTTTTCTGCATTGATGGAGCTGTGATAATTGTTAAAATAAAGGAAATAAAATCCTTAGCTTGATACCTGAAAAAAAATTCTGCTTATATTTTTTTTTTAATGTAAAGTACATTCCTAAGTAAAGTTCTAGAAGTCACTCACACTGGGAAGATAATAACTGCAATAAACATATGGAAGTTTAGTTCAGAGCTAGCAAACCTGTTCCATCTTAGTCAACTGGAGGGAAGGACTAATTTTGGGAGAACTTTTTAATCACTTCCTTCTTCCAATTGAAATAGATGTCTTTCTATGGAAGGCAAAGTTATGGTTTTTTTCTTCAAAATGTGTAAAAAAAATTAAAATTAGGAAATTCTATAGCTGTCAATAAATTATGCTATGCCTATAATGTCTAAGGTCTAAAAAATTTATAATATTAAATCATCAGCCTACAATACACCAGGGTACATGAGTGACTTCTAACTTAAAAACTAACTTACTATATCTGTCAAATTTGCAGATGACACCAAGCTGAGTAGTGCAGTTGACACACCTGAAGGATAGGATGGTATCATGAGGTACCTGAACAAGCTCAAGAAGTGAGCACGTGAGAACCCACAGTAAGATTCAATAAGTCCAAATGCAAGGTCCTGCACCCTAGTTGGAGGAATCTCTGGTATCAACATGGGATAGGGGTAAAGGAATTAAGAACAGCCCTCTAGAAACAGCTGGAGGTAGTGGTGGATGAAAAGCTGGACATGAGCCAGCAATGTGCGCCAGTAGCCGAGAAGGTTGACTATATCCTGGGCTGCATCAAAAGCAGTGTGGCCAGAAGGCCAAGGCGGGGGATGCTGCCCCTCTACTCTGCTCTGGTGAGACTCCACCTGGAGTATTACATCTGGCTCTGGGGTCCTCATTACAAGAAATACGTGGAGTGGATCCAATGGAGTGGATGTGGAGGAGTGCCACAGAAGGATGGAGCAGATTTCTTATGAAGATAGACTGAAGCCTGGAGAAAGAAAAGATTCTGGAGAGATCTTCCTGTGGCTTTCCATTACTTGAAAGGGGCTTATAAGAAGAGTGGGGACAAACTTTTTAGCAGGGTCTCTAGCAATAAGAGATGGGGTAATGTTTTTAAACTAAAGAAGGTAGATTCAGATTAGATAGAAGGAAGAAATTTTTCACAATGAGAATGATGAAACACTGGCATAAGTTACCCAGAGAAGTGGTAGATGCCCCATCCCCAGCAACACTGAAGGTCAGGTTGGATATGGCTCTGAGCAAGCTGATATAGTGGTAGATGACTGCAAGGGAGTAGAACTAAATGACCTTTAAATGTCCCTTCCAACCCAATACATTCTATGATATTATGATTTCTAATATGATACAGTGATTCATTGGAAACCCTGATTTCAGGTAAACCAACTAGGAGTCTGGGCAGAAAAATGGTATAGTGTGAATTAATTATTTAATTTTACTAGATTTAGTAAATTTAGTAATTTTATATTTTTTCATTTCTCAGGTGAATGTATGGGGTAAAACAGAAACTACAATTCTATCTGCACAAATGTCATATAGGGATGGGGAAGTTAAATTTTGTGTACTTTGGGCAGGTGCCACCTCTCTACGTATGACTTTATAAAATAATGAAACTTTATTAATGCTTAATTATAACTTAGGCAAATTAGAATGTGCATTATTGAGTTTTTGGTAATAAAGGAAGAAACGGCATATACCACAGGATGAAAAATAATCAACAAGAAGCTATAGCAAACTTACTCTACAGTATAGAAAACAGCTGCTGAAGACATTACAAAATTTATGCAGCACATGGAAAATGTGTTTTTGATTTAACTGACATTAATAAATGGGCTAAAAAAATGATTATAAGTTATTTCCCTCAGAAATACACAGTGCTGAGTTGGCTAACTGAATTTTTATGAAATATTTCTACAGACATGCTCGATATCTCAAGGGGTCAGCTCTTTATTAGATAGGGAAGTCAGTAAAGAAGAGATTTGGGGAATTTCTTTGTCTTTGAAAAGTGGTTTAATCTTGACACAGGATTGATTTTAACTTCTTCTCAGAAGTTTCATTTAAAAATTAAACAGAACATGCTTATTGGTTATATCTGGTGTGGTTTATACTTAATTATATACTATTCTAGTGTATCAATTAAGATACATTGTATAAAGATAAGAGTATGTGATCAGAGTTTTAATTAAATATTTTTCATTTGAATTAATTCTTAAAACGCAGTACATTGCAGGATGTTTAGTTTGTTACATGAAGATGTAAATCCCAGTTCAGGGATAAGTAACAGCACATATGAAATGTGCCTAGGGTGCTTTGATACTGTTGGTTTCAACAGAATAAGAAAAGCAGGACAAGGTAGTTTTGACAAAGTTCAAATTAAACATTGAAGAAGTAATAGCTGTATAGGACATTTTAAAATTTATATAAACTTATCTGTAGAATAACCTCTACTGTGTGAAAGAAAATTGACTAATTAACTACTGTAAAACTAGCCCCTAATGGAAATATCTGACTTTGAACTTCTGCTGTTTCAAACACTCAGCTGGAAGGACAAACATGAGAGAGACATCAATAGCATTAATGATATTGGCAAGGTGGCTTCACAGAGATGAGACCATAATGCTCATCCAGTCCATGGGGAGAAACAGTAGGAGAGACTGTAGCTTTTTTAAGAAGGAAAATGACAATAATCTATTTTATATGTTGTACATAAGTATAAAAGTTGCATCTGAGAACAGTAGATTTTGCAGTGCCAATTTTCATTGCTTCTAGCATTGGTACTAGAGCTGTTATAAATATTCATAACAATTTTATTACTCAAACCAACTGCTTTAATATATAGTATGCCAAATATATCAAATATTTGTTTCCTTATGCCTTTTTTTATACTCAGAAAACAAAAGGTGATTGATACAGTGCAGAGGGCTTTAAAAAAGCCCTACTGGCTTTTTTTTTTAATGAACTGAATTTGTTTCTCTCCTCTGTACTTCCTTCAAGTTCCAGATATATCATCTAGAACTTATTTCTCCTTTCATGCAATAAATACAAATGGATTTTCTAAGAATAAGTTGGAGGCCTTCTTAGGGCTATGAGATCTAAGTAGTATGATGTAGCTCCATTTTGGAGATTATTGTTAATCCTGCATAGAGATGCTTAACTTCTGGGTTATAGATTCAGACAGACTTCTGCGGATTAACTATCATCAAAAAGCATTAGGACTGAGAGTGGCTCCTCAGGGCAGAACGTACAAAGGGGAGCAGGAGCAACAGACTTTCCACAAAGGCTGGCATAAGTTGTACCGCAGGCCTGTGGGGCTTGGCACTGCTCACCACTCTTCTGAAAAGAAGCAGATTGATTCCCAGCCTGACAGCTGGCTGATGCATCTGGTTCTGCACCCACAAGGGCAAACCTCATCTGGTAGGGATAAAACTTGGAGCTCTGTCTGCCTGATTGTAATTTCTGCACAAGTTCTGTTGAATGAGGGCCACGTACCAGCTTGACATGGGGAAAAATCACAGGAGAAAGACAGGTTCCCTCCTCTCTCCTCCTTTCTTGTCCCTCCAGAAGAAACATATTAGCTTTGGTGAAGACAATTTTTTATGTTAGTATACGAGTCTCTTCTGCTTTGCTAGAGAACACAGTAATCTTTGGACAAAACATATTTGCTGTTTTTTTAAACAAACTGTAGCACTATGACCCATGGTGTTACTGATTATTCATTTATATTCACAATTTTATTTTATCAACCATATATCCTCTTGATGCACACTTTGTTGTTGAAATATCTTAGATTACCATAAAACTCCAAATATAAAATCTATGGCTTTGATATATGGATGTGAGGAAACAGATCAAAAGAGTACAATATGAACAGCCACAGAGCCATCTGCAGGGCTAGATTTTAGATACTAATATTTTCTCTTTTTTTGAATCTGTTATTTTTTTTCTCCTGTTATAGTCAATTATACTATTTGATAAACACTATTAAATGTATATCCATATAAAACCCCAAAAATTTGGTGACCGGAGAACAATTTTCTGAAAGGAATGCATCCGGGTACCTGTTCTCATTAATCGATGTTCCCCAGGCAAATTACTTGTAGAATTTAAAATCATTACTTCTTTTTTGTTAGCTTCACATTCTCTCTTAATAGCACAATCTACTTCCATTGTACTGTATGAGCACTAGCCATAAATCAGCAGCAATTCCTGCTCCTCTTTTGGAAGGCACCAGGACATCCATTGACAATGATTCCAACATAAAATTTCACATCCACGTGTCAGTGCAGCTTCTCAAATAAATTTCAAATGCTTGCTTTGAATGACCAACAGTAGGTGTAATAGGAAAACCCAGAATGATAACACAGATTATTTTCTCTTTTTTTAATGCTGCTCTAGTGTGTATTTGCTTGCCAACACAGCTCTGCTTTTCAGGCAATATGTATAATCTGTTTAGACCTTGTCTCACATGTAGTGCTGGCAAATGGAAATGGACCTTACAAATGGCATTGCTTGCACTTCATCTTTCAGCTTCAGTTTTTGTGTCTATATAACTCAATTTTTTTGTTAGCTGTAAGCACATACCCTTGCACAAATCAGTCTTTTTGTTTGTCAGGAGGATGGGATAAAAACATATTGACAAAATAGACTTGGATACACTAGGTAGACCACGTAAGCTGGAAGACAGTTGCTTGTAACATAGTAAGGATCTGATAGGCAACAAAAATATTCCATGAATGCACGTTTTTACCCCTTGCAAGAAGTGGAAGGTATTTTTAGTCTGCATGCCCTTCCATAAGAAGTGTACGGAAGAGCAGAAATAAGATAGCGTGTAGGGCTGCACCTTCTTCTCCCTAAATTGCACTTCTGTAGGTAATCATAAATGGCCTGTGAATTATGTAAATTTCTGCAATTCAGTGTTTTCTCCCTAGAAAGCAAGGATACCTAGTATGCCGTAAAGTTGACAGGCTTCATACTCTCAACTTTAACACCGTTGTGTTTTAGAAATTGTATTCCTTCCTAGGCTTCCAAAATGACAGTTCTTTTATACTCAGAATTTACAGTAGCTTAGTTTAATATATTTTTTAAGTATCGTTATTTTGGTTGGTTGATTTTGGTTTTTGGTTCTTTTTTTACTTTACTACTCATCATCATGGCTAGGCTTCACAAACAAAGATTTGAGAAGGGCTCTACCCACACCTGCTACAAGCGCGCTGATGGCTAAAAAGTCCAATGCGAGATAGACAAGTCCGGTTGCAGAAGGTACAGCAGAAAGACTCCCCAGGTGATATTGACAAGACGCGATTCACAAAAGTTCTCAAAAGCAGCAGCAGCGTTATAGATGGTGTGTCTCCCGACTGGAGGCCAGGGTAGACCAATGATGGTGATCAATATGGCCAAGGCTGAGGGATTGTTTCAGGGAGTCCTTGTATCTCCTCTTCAGGGCTCCTCGCTTGCGGCAGCCAGTGGCAAGTTCCCCATAGAGCATGATCTTAGGGAGGTGGTAGTCCCGCATCCTGGAGACGTGCCCTGCCCAATGCAGCTGAGTTCTCAGCAGCATGGCCTCAATGTTTGTGACTGCTGCCTGTTCAAGGACAGACGTGTTGGTAACATAGTCCAATGGATGTTAAGGATTGTACGGAGGCAGCGCTGATGGAAGCGTTCTAAGAGACGCAAGTGGTGCCGGTAAATGACCCACGATTCAGATACATATAAAAGAATAGACAGTACAATGGCTCTGTAAATGCTGATCTTTGTACTTTTCTTCAGGTGTTTGTTTTGCCACACTCTTTTATGAAGTTTACCAAAGGCTTTGTACGCATTTGCTAACCTGTTGTCTATTTCTGCATCAGTCTTACCATCTGGGGAGATGATGCTTCCCAGGTAATTAAACTATTGGACTGATTTGAGTGCTGTTTCACCAATGGTGATATGGGGATGATGGGAGACTTCTTGAGGTGCAGGCTGATATAAAACTTGTGTCTTCTTCAAGCTGACTTCCAGACCAAAAAGCTCAGCAGCCTCTGCAAAGCAGGATGTTAAACGCTGCAGAGCTACTTCTGTGTGGGCGATGAGGGCAGCATCATCAGCATAAAGCAGCTCACGGACAAGATGGTTTAAGGTCTTAGTGTGGGCCTTCAGTCGCCTTAGGTTGAATAGGTTCCCATCAGTACGATATCGAATGCAGACACCGTTTTCATCATCGAGGTCTGCTGTGGCCCTTTGGAGCATCATGCTGAAGAAGACTGTGAATAAAGTTGGTGCGAGAACGCAGCCTTGCGTCACACCATTGGCTATTGGAAACGGCTCAAAAAGTGCGTCCCCATATCTGACTTGACCGCGCTGGTCCTCATGAAGTGAGATGATCATTTTGAGGAACTTGGGAGGACATCCTAAACGTTCCAAAATCTGCCACAGACCTTTTCTGCTCACAGTATCGAAAGCCTTGGTGAGATCAACAAAGGTAACTTTACTACTAATGATTCAGGAAAAAACAGGAGACCTCAGCAGAGATAATTTTTTTTTAACATAATCTAATCTGCTTGCTGTGAACAAACGGATGGTTAGATACTTCATCCACCCTTGAGACCTAAAGGAAAGCTTTAGATCCCCAAGTGATTTCTTGTTTTTATGCCCCCTTTATCAGGTTTTACTGCCCAGTCTTATGCTAGAGGCTCTGCTAGAGCCATTCTAAATGACAGGGAGAACTCTAATCAAACCATTCCCCCAGGTGGTTAGCGCCACGTGGCAGCAGTGTGATTAGCATGAAACAAACAAAATCTCTTCTCTGTCACTTGTCCTTTGGGAATCGCTCATCTTTTCTCTGTCTTCCGGTAAAGATAAGGGTAACAGATACCTAGAGCCATAAATTGCTTAAAACAGTCAGACTAAAAGCATTGAGAAAATACTATCAACTCTAAATAAGAATACTGACTTTTCCCTTGTAAAATCCATTAAGAAAAATAAGTGTCCATGAGAATAGAAAAGTCTATTGAAAAGTATATCTGTGGGCACATTTTTTAAAAATACTTTTAAGAAGCAAGTTATCATACTGTCAGAATAATGTAGAGTAATATTTTTATTGAATAAACTGCTAAAACCTGAAAATAGTTCACACTTCAATGATTGTATAAGTATGGTTTTTATTTTAAACCTGTTTTAATTTAATTTTTTTCTTAAAACAGTGCCCTTTGTCTTCTATTACTGAGTAGGTGGAGTTATTTACTATAAAGTTGACAAACCAGTATAGCGTTAATTAAAAGCTTTCCTATGGTATGAATACAAAAAAAGGAAAGAACTATATTTTCTTCAGAACTTTAGCAGTGATTATATAGATTTTTAAAAGTGACTCCAACACTGTAGCTGCAAAACAGGAGAAATTCAATAGCAGAGTTCTTGCAATAATTGACGAATCAATAGTAAATAATAGAATTTTTTATAGCAGCATTTTGTGACAGTGGAAAACGCATTATGTTAAAACATTGTGTTTGTCACCAGTAAAAATCATATGTCCAAATGATATCCATATCCAGATTTCTTAAACTGAGTTAAAGCTGCAATCTTATTTTTCCGTGCTTAGAAACTACGTAACAAAGTAAGCATCATATCCTTGACCTTCTAGAGAGACTAAATAAAGTGGAGGTTTTTTTATGTTTCCACTATTCATGGCAACTCTGGGAAATAGAATCCCTTTCCTAACCTTTTAATATCAGTAGAACAAGTCTGCTGCACTGAGTACTAGAAGTAATCCACAAAAAGGCCTTCAGCCTTCTGTGGGAATTATGGGGTTTGGATTCCACAGTAGCAGATCCTCATGAAATTTAATGTTTGATGAAGTTATTCACTAGGACAGGACAGATGTGACCTGGCATTGGTCTGATGGGAAACTGCTGATACACAGCATTACACCACGTTACCTAAGAATTTTTTGAAAATGCCCCTGGTATAATCAATAGTGCATGGAAGAAGCAGCTGCTCAGAACCATGCACAATATAGCTGCCTATGATGACCCTCCACTGACAGTCACAGAAGTATGACTACTTACTAATGCTTCTATATATACAGTGCTTCGTTTTCTTAACTACAAGGATTGTCTTTCTGTCTTCATCAATGGTGTGGTGTCAAGTTTTAATTTCCACTTCGAGCTGAAAGTTCTCTTCTTTGTCATTGATTAGCAGGAACAGTCAGTACTGTGTAACTCATATTCTTTTTTCTATGCAGACAGCATTGCATTTACCTCTCCTAGAACACATTTTTTTTCTAAGTAGTCCAGCCTACCAAGAAATTCTGATCACATTTGTATATTATTAATTACAGTACCATTTTCTGTGGTCATCTGCACACATAGAAGAAGAAGGGAGACCCTGGAAACTACAGGCCTTTCAATCTCATTTCAGTGCCCAGTAAAATCATGAAAAAGATTAGTTTGGGAAGTATTGAAAAACACTGGGAGGACAACACAGTAATTGGTCACAGCACGGTTTCATGAGGGGAAAGTCCTGCTCGTCAAACCTGATCTCCTTCTACGACAGGGTAACCACCCACCTAGGAAAGACAGTAGATATAATCTTTTCGGACTTCAGCAAAGCTTTTGATACTGTCTCTCAAAGTATCTCTCTGGACAAAGTGTCCATTGTACAGCTGAATAACCATGCTATGCGATAGGTGAGCAACTGGCTAGCAGGTCGGGCACAAAGAGTTATGGTGAATGGAGTTACATCAGACCGGTGATCTGTCACTAGTCTGATGTTCCAGGGGACTCCATCCTAGACCCAGTTTTCTTCAATATCTTCATAAATGACATGGACGTGGGACTCAAAGGAATACTACATAAGTTTACTGATGACACAAAACTTGGAGGAGCTGTTGACTCCCTCGAGGGCAGGGAGGCCCTTCAGAGAGACCTTGACAAATTAGAGAGATGGACAATCACCAACCACATGAAGTTCAACAAGGAAAAGTGCCAGATTCTACCCCTGGGATGGGCAACCTTGTTTGTGTTCAGAGACTGGGGAATAAGATGCTGGAAAGCAGTGCTGTGGAAAAGGACCAGGGAGTTCTCGTTGACGGCAACTTGAATATGAGTCAGCAGTGCCCTGGCAGCCAGGAGGGGCAACCATGTCCTGGGGGGCATCAGGCAAAGCACTGCCAGCCGCTCGAGGGAGGTGATTGTTCCTCTCTGCACTGGGGTGGCCTCACCTTGAAAATTGTGGCACTTTTGGGAACCACAAAAATAAAAAGGACATTAAGGTATTAGAGAGCATCCATCCAAAGGAGGGCTCCAAGGACAGTGAAGGGTCTGGAGGAGAAACCATATGAAGAGTGGCTGAGGTCACTTGGTTTGTTCAGCCCAGAGAAGAGAGGAGAAGGGAGACCTCAATATGATCTTCAACATGCTCGTGAGAGGAAGAGGAGGGGCAAGTACTGATCTCCTTAGTCTTGTGACTGGTAATAGAACTCAAAGAAATGTCAGGAAGCTGAGTTGGGGGAGGTTCAGGTTGGTCATGAGGAAAAAGTTCTTCACTCAGAGGGTGGCTGAGTGCTGGAACAAGCACTTTCTTAGTTCAAGAAGCATTTGGACAATGCTCTCAGGTACATGGTGTGACTCTTGGTGTGTCCTGAGCAGGACCAGGGATGGGACTCAATGGGTACTTTCCAACTCAGCATATTCTATGATTCTATGATTTATCTGGGTCATGGCAATCCTAGACACAGCTACAGTCTGGGCAGAGAAGTGATCGAGAGCAGCCCTGCAGAGAAAGACTCTGGGGTGGTGGTTGATGAAAAACTAGACATGAGCCATCATTGTGAGCTCACAGCCCAGAAAGCCAGCTATGTCCTGGGCTGCAGCAAAAGAAGCGTGGCCAGCAGGTCAAAGGAGGTGATTATGTCCCTCTACTCTGTTCTTGTGAGACCCCACCTGGTCTACTGTGTACACTTCTGGTGCCCCCAACTTAAGAAGGAGATGAAACTGTTGGAGCAAGTCCAGAGGAGGCCACAAAGCTGATAAGCAGATGGAGCACCTCCCCTGCAAAGACAGGCTGAGAAAATTGGGACTGTTCAGCCTGGAGAAGATAAGGTTGTGTGGAGACCTCATTAGCAACCTTCCAGTATGTGAAGGGGTCCTACAGGAAAGGCCCAGAGGGACTTCTTATCAGGAGCTGTAGTGATAGGACTAGGAATAATGGACACAAGTTGAAAGAGTGGAAATTTAGGTTAGATATTAGGAAGAAAGTTTTTACTGTGAGGATGGTAAAACACTGGAACAGGTTGCCCAGGAAAGTTGTGGAAGCCCCAACCCTGGCAGTGTTCAAAGCCAGGCTGGATATGGCATCAAGCAACCTGGTCTAGTGGGAGATGTCCCTGTCCATGGCCAGGGGTGTTGGAGTTAGATGATCTTTAAGGTCCCCTCCAACCTTTAATGTTCTATGACTGTATGATTTCAGCAGAATTTCATATTTCCTACTATGCCAAAGTGCTTCAAATAATTAGTCCAAAACCAAATTGCCATGAGGTTCATTAAAAGTATAGGAGACAATAATTCTAAATTTATAATTATTTTCCCATTTGACTATTCATTCCTATTTTTGTTAATTTAATATGGTATATGAAAAAACCTAACGGAAATATTTAAATTAAAATAGCAACTACATCACAGATCTTCAAGTCTATAAATGCAATAATATAGTAATATTTTAATCAGCTTGTATTTTTTTTTTAATTTTGGAAAAAAAAAATCCAAATTTTATCTTTAACAGAATTGTAAGGTCTTTTGCAACTGTCATCCTGACAGTTGGCCATAACGGACACATCTAAATACATAAACTGTGAAATCTTCTGTTTCATACAAGAAATATTCAGAGAAACTGCCAGGACCTTGAATGCATCAATAGATTCTAATTGCCCTGGCTAGCCTATAATTATTTTTCTCTGCAATGCTTCCTTGGTAACCTCTTTCTCTCCTCTTGTGTGTTTAAATGCTGGTGTTCAAGCTGAGCTCTGATGCAGCCCAGCATCATGGATCATCTTGGATAATCCTACTGTGAAAACAGAATTTGCCTCTGAGATGTCCACAATTTCATTCATTTACTCATTTACCCATGAGCTGCATTTAAGCTCAGGCCTTTGAACTAGTTCCTTTCCAGAGCAGATTTTTTCAGTATGCATGGATCCAGCTTTGTATCTTGATGATTTTCATCTGCTGAACCAGCTACCCAGCTTGACAACAAACCTGCTTCATCACCATGTACTTGTCTGGTGATCAGAAGTCTGATGGACTTCTGGAATTGTGCTCTTTGTTGGTGGTGAGGTCACCATCACTTCTGGCTTCGCTGTCACCTTTGGTTCCAGTTCCCTTTCCCCTACAGAAAGGACCACTCGTGCTATTCCATGAGGTAAGGAATTACAGTAATCCTAATACATTTTGTCTAAATGCCCAAACAGATAAATGGATGGGACTAGAGAAATGGCTCTAAGTGACCCTGCTTATGCAGGGTGTTGGACCAGGTGACCTCCAGAGGTCCTTTCAAGCCTCAGTTAGTCTGTGATTCTATGATCATCAACTGTTATTTGCAGAACAAGTGGTTGTTGAGTAACCTTGAAGTTCCCTAATACTGCTGCTGGAGAAACTATTATTTCCTGACTTTTTACAAGCTATGGCCAGAAGAATCTTGCTACATGATGGATTTTGCTTAACATTTTCAGGAGCTATTCTGAGAGTTAAAAGAAACCAGATTTTTTTTTCCAAATTGTCAGTTTGAATGAACCTCCCACACCACAGTTTCATCATAAAACTTTTAAGATTTTATTAAGTTTAAATGTGTTTATGTTTAGGTAAGTAATTTGATTCTGGTTAAAACAATGGCAGCAGATGTTCTTAATTTAAGCAGTGTATATTAAAGGCTGAAACATAGCTGAGATTATCATCTTTTAGGGTAATAGCACTGACCACAATTAGTTATATATTCTTTTTATTATAAAAATATCCTTCAGTTACCTTACTTGATACAGTATTAAACACAGTCTTAGTACAAAAGTAATAAAAAAAAAATCTATATTACCCAAGTGAATTGTCCTTGTGTTATTGATTTAAATAAATAAAACCTATAAAATATGCCCCTCCTCTCTCTTAGAGTAATGAATGCTTTTCAAGTTCTGCTTGTCGGAAGCTTTTATACTTTGGAACACTGAATTAGTTTAACATGTATTAAATTACTTACAGTGAATCCTCCAATTATATTAAGACACAATCCTTCATTCAGACAGTTGATGCTGAGCAGACTGCAGTAGTCAATTACTTCCTCACAGTTCTTTCCAGTGAATCCTGGCATGCAGCTGCAAATACACAAGTGCATTTTAGAGGACTTGCATTTTAAAAGTTAATTGTATTTAATTATGTTTCATTATTCTATTAAATAATATTCTTGCAGTAACAAAGCAGATCTCATATGTTATTTAAAATACACAGAATATGTTTTCAAGGAATTGAAAATTAGTTGCATGATTCTGTATAATTTTACTCTCCCATAAAATAATTAATTTCATTGACTAAAGCATTTTCATATCCGTATAATCTTCCAGAAAACCAAACCAAACAGAGTGAGGTAATATTTAATAAACAGCTATAAACAAAGTAACAAGGTTTTGGGAAACTGTTAAAAAGAATAGTTCAATTAAAGCATCAAAGAGGAAAAATTAGAAATATAATGATAAGTGAGTTTTAAAGTAATTAACATCAATTTTTGCTAATGATTAAATGGTAGTAAATAATGACATGTTTAGTTAAGTATGGAACAATGTAGAGGGAACAATGCATAGTGGGTTTTGTGTTTGTTTAATTGCAATTCAGTAGCTTTTTTTTTGGGGGGGGATGGTTTGCTAGTTCCATGTGATGCCAACGGAGCTGTAGGTAAGTCTTCTATGGTAAAAAGAACTACAGAAATTTGTTCTACTTCATGTCAACGCTTAGTAGTTGAAGAAAATCCTTTTCTTATGTAGGCCTCCAATGTTTAAAAAAAATCCCATATACATAAATTAAAAAGATGAGATTTAAATGAGTAAGCAAGTTTTATTCAAAAGTAATAATGGAACAATGTTGAAAAATATTTGAATATTTATATTCTGATAGATACAAATCCCTGTCAAACTCACTCTATATGTTCTTACTGATATATATAGCATGCTCCTCTGGAAAGAAAAGATTTAAGAAAAGAAAGGAAATGGCCAGCAAGATGAAAATTTGTGTTTGTGAAGGAATCCAAAAGTAATAGATGAGATGTTTCCCTCTTAGCTTTTTGCAAGGGGTACTTTGTCAAATGACTCACTTCAGAATCTGGAAATCATGAACATGATACAGATTTGCTTCTGTTTCTCCTATGTTCTTGCTCCTAATAAATATGAGATTCACTCATGTTGCTTATTCTTTCCCATTAAAAAAAAAACCTAATCCCATCCCTGGTTTCAAAATGTATCGAGCCTCTCAGAGTTATGCAGCATACAAAAATAAAGGATATATTTTCTATTTTTCTTTTTTTATGAGGAGAGGCTGAGGGAGCTGGGGTTGTTTAGTCTGGAGAAGAGAAGGCTTAGAGGTGACCTCATCACTCTCTTCAACTACCTGAAGGGAGGTTATAGCCAGGTGGGGGTTGGTCTCTTCTCCCAGGCAACCAACAATAGGGCAAGGGGACATGGGCTCAAGCTCTGCCAGGGGAGGTTTAGGTTAGATGTTAGGAAGAAATTCTTTACAGAGAGGGTAATCAGGAATTGGAACGGCCTATCCAGAGGTGGTGGATTCACCATCCCTGGAGGTTTTTAAGCAGAGATTGGATGTGGCCCTTAGTGCCATGATATAGTAATTGGAGTTGGATCAGAGGTTGGACTTGATGATCTTAGAGGTCTTTTCCAACCCAATCTATTCTATGGTTCTATGATTCTATGATTCTATAGCAATTAACCAGGCAACAACATTCAATAGAAAGTGCCTGAGTTGACCATACTTTCTAAATCAGTTAAAGAGATCTATCAGTGGGTGTGGCTCTGCCTCTGAGGAATGCACAGACACATCTGGCATGTCCAGAGGCTTAAGTCACTAATTAACCTTAGTTAAATATTAAACAGGTTGGATTTAATCAGAAATCGCTGGAGACCATCCACACAATTCACACATAGGACCATTTGGACAGAGTTAGATAAATATGTGAAAAGCTTCTCTAAACAGTTATGTGTTTTGAGGCTAGTCACAACCACAGAAGGACACTCTATGCAAGTAACAATGGACTACATAATCCTCACTCTCCTCTCAAAAAAGGTGATCTGTGCAATTATAGTGCTGCCATTTCGAGTACTTGACTTCAAAATTCTTGTGAAGTATATTCTTAATAAATTTCCAGTTCATGTACTGTAGCTAGCAGGAGTTTTTCATAATATTTACCTGCTTTTAGTTCTGCATGTTCAGGGATATCTGATAGTTACATTCTGATTTTTCCCTCTAAACGAAAGTACTCATATCAACGGATAGCATATCTTTTGTCCTTTATACTATAGCATAATTTATCCATACATTAAATTTACATATAAAAGGAACATAAAACAATAATAACAAAGTTTTTTCTATATTTTGTTATAATTTAATTTTCAACTTACATCTAAACCAAAATCAGAGCAATTAAATTACATTTGGTTTAGTGATTTGTTTTTACCTATGATTTTAAGAGAAGTGAAAGAGTTCCTAGCTTTTTTGCTTTAATCTCTTTAGCTAGTCTATGATGGCTTCATTAAACAGATAGTCGAGTAAGGAAATGTTAGAAGCTGGATTTTCTAATTGTTATACTTGCTCATTTTTTCTATTTATGTTTTTTGTGTTTGGTTTGTGTTTTTTTTTTTTTTTATTTATTTTTGCAATAAATATGCCAGTGTCAGGGAAGGTAAGAGTAAACTAAGAGCAAAAAAAAGTTGACAGTAAAGTTCCAGAGAAAACGTTAACAGAACAAATTTTCTCAGAACCCCCTTTCACAATTTTTATGACTTTTAGTTGTCCTAAAGAACATGAAAGATAGAAGAAGACACAAAGAAAGCAATCACAGTTTATTGTGATGGATATTCTTGTTCACTGGCTATTTGAATTCAGTTTAATTTTTGACATTTAAAAAAAAATGCTACTATTAGATTCTTAGCACAAAGTTATGTGTGATATCAAGACTGAAAGGGTGGAATTATGTTACAAGATAGTCATACATCATAACTGAAGTGGAGAAAATTAAACTGAGTCAGTCTCGTTATATGTTTAGAGTGGAAAATAACTGTTTTTCCAAAGAAGGAAGAATGTGTAGATAAAAAGCTTAGATTGTGATGGATATAAGAAGAATGAGGAAAACCACATAAGATAGGGGAAAGCAAAAAAAAACCCCATAATGAAGTGAAGAGATCAAAACAGCTATTATTTGAACTTGTATATGCATGTATGCTAAATGCCATTACATTTATTTGTAACATTAAAATGCTGTAAGAGTGGATCATGTAGCAATATTATATGTAGTATTACACTGAATGTAGTAGTAGTAGTATTTTTGTAGTAGTATTACACTGAATGAAACACATGCAGTTTATTGTGAGGTGACTGGACAGAGACTCAACATACAGTATTTGACAATGATTACCAAAAATGAAACAAATCTTCATTTAAGACTTTGAATGAGTGATGTTAATTATTCAATCTGCATTGTACACAGGGCCAGGATAATTTTTTATTACTTTTGTTTTGGTTTTCTTAATAAAGGCAATTTACATCTTGATATTAATTATTCACGATATGCATATTTTTAAATGTAAATGTCAAAGTATGATTTTCTACTTATTCATGCACCAACATACTGTGTGAAAGACCCACTATATAATAATAAATTATTAGCTTATATATTAGTTTAAAGAATTGGAAAATGAATGATAACGCTGTTGTTCTGTGCTATACATATCTATATGGGAAGATTTAACTTGTATGTGTGCATGTATATGGTTGTTTGTATGTATTTCTGTATTTAGGAGAAAGTATAAATAAAATTTTAAGTATTTTCTTCTTTGGGAGTATTGTAAATATAGTTTTACTTATATTTTTATTTCTGGACTTCTCAATTTAATTTTTGCTGATGGACTGTAACTATACATCTTTTTTTTGTAGTTTCTAAGTTCATTAATAATGTGATGTCAGCCTTTTGTGTATCACAGCTTTCAATTCTCTGCTTTTATGAATATCCTAAAATTTGAACGTTGTTTACTGCACCTCAGTAATGCTTAGCAGAACTTACTCAGGAAGCCAGATAAAAGCCAAGGAAGAGAGAAGAGAACAAATTGTACTCCTTAGTGACATTAAAAAGAAAAAATCTAAAAACTTATTTAAAATGAAATTAAGTTATATACTGGGTCACTTCTGTTATTTTCAAATGGATAATTTCTGGCATGTTTTTTTCTGAATAAAACAGTTTTTCATATGCTACTTGAAGGATCAACCTAAGGTCTACGAATGCATGACTGTGGACTAGAAACTAAATAGGTTGTCTTATTTTTTCAGAGAAAACATAAACAACATAAACCATGAAAGGGAGTGGCCCCTGTAGAATAACTGTCTCACTTATCACCAATTTGCCAGGATTTATATGTTTTATCTTACAGTATTAATAATGGAATGATTTTTAGCCCATTAAATACTTTAAATCTTTCTGTATCACTTTAAGAGTTTTCAAGAAGACTAATGCAATAAAGAACAAAAAAAAATAAAATATTTTAAAAGCGAAGTTTATAGTTTTCTGTGTTCTCTCTGAATGACAACGTCTTTTCTTTCTGCAATCACCAGGGTGAGCCAATAAAGTACTGACATACATTAATTTCCAGTCTTACCGGCAGTTGTAGTTCTGCTGTTGAGCTACGCAAGTTGCATTATTTAAACAAGGCAATAATTCACATGGATTCAGTATTCTCTCACAAAACTTGCCAGTAAATATTGGCAGACAGATACATGCCACATCCTATAGGGGATAAGGAAATTAGAAATAATTGTGATACCCAAGACAATACAAAAATTAGTGTTTACTTCCATTTCTATAGAGACTAACAAGGCCAGGATTTCATCATATTAAACAGTCTGGAAAGATAGAACAAAAAGCAGTTCTAGCCTCAGATAGGTTACAAACTTGATTTAGGACAAATGCAATAGGCCTTCCAGCACAGATTATACCAGACTTGGGTTTGCTAGCTGGAAATACACCAAATTGGCTGTAAAAAATTGGCTGGCACTGTGATTTCATAACTGAATCAAGAAGGGTTTTTATAATACATTTAGGCTTTTACTCATTTCTGAAATTTTTTCCAATATAATGTTTACGTCTATCAAACAGTAGCACTACACACAGTACATCAGATACCAAGTAGTATTCAGCAACTAGAGGAGGAAAGAAAATTATGTATATCCTTTTTCTCCTTCATTATGAGGCACAGAGACTATTCTCCTCTATAATGGTGGAAGACACCTGTCAGTTACTGTAATTCCTAATTTGCACTGTAAGAAAAGTAAGTCATTTTACAAAACAAAATATTTCTTAGAGCTGATACTCGCACCCTTATTTTTCTATATGAAGTTATGCTCTTTATATGCTTTTTGAAGTCAGAAAGTAAAGGAAAAAAAAATAAAGGGGTTAGTTCCCCTAGGAAAATTGGAAGTGCTCAGGTGTTTCTTTAGAATTGGTCCTAAAGGTATAATCAGGAAACTTCAATATCTGTTGAGACATGTCTATATGTGTGAAACAAATTACTATATCTGTTTATTATACAAAATAGTATGTGCTAGTATATCTAGTAGACAAAATATTTAAACAAGTTGCATGACTGGAATTTATCAATTTTTTCAGCAATTTAGATGTCCCTTTTTTTTTTCTGTGTGTGAGTATGTATCACTGGTGTGAGATAGCTAAGCTTTTGAATTCTTGTTCCACTCTTTTGGTTCTGTACAATCACTGCTATTTGCAATAAGTCATACTAATGAAAGAATGATTCATTTTGACATGTTTTATGTCAGAAGATTTTATTAGAGAGAGGAGAAAAGAAATGAAACAACATTGGTAGCTCCTTAAGTGATCACCAAGCAACTGAATTGAAATGTGGAATTTGGGCTTTTTATCACAGAATCATACATTAGAATTAAATGTTTTGACACTTTCATGGAACAGATCCTCCTGGAAGCTTGTCAAGGCATATGGATGGCAGCGAGGTGATTAGAAACAGCCACCATGGCTTCACAAAGATGTCTGACTAATGGTGGCTTTCTATGATGTAGTGACTGCACTGACGGGTAAGGGAAGAGGAACTGATTCCATTTCCCTTGACTTATGTAGGGCCTTTAACATCATCCCACACATCCTCATTGTTGCTAAACAATGACAGGGAAAGAGTTGTAAATGCCCCATCCCTGGAAGTGTTCAAGGTCAGGTTCAACGGGACTTTCAGCAACCTAATCTAGTGTAAAGGGTCTCTGCCCACTGCAGAAAAGTTGGAAATAGATGATATTTAAAGGTCCCTTCCAACCCAAATAATTTTATGATTCCGTGCTTTTATGATTCTATGTTCAAATAGGGATCTCTAAAGTTTATACTTACATTTGGCAAATCGATACATGTGCCTCCATTCTGACATGGCCTTGAAGAACATTCATTGATATCAATTTCACAGTTGTGACCAAGAAATCCAGAAGGACAAGCACAAACATATCCAGACCGATTATACTGGCATATGCCTTCATTTAGGCATGGTTGAGATTCACAAGGATCACCAGGTTTCTCACAAAAAGGACCTAAAAGAAATAAACACAAAAAATTATAGTGTTTGAGTGAATGATTCCTCTTGACATGTTGCCCATAGACATAACTTTTTACCTTCTTTTCTATGATCTGTTATTGTGTTTTCCTATTATTTATTTTCTTTTTTTTTAATAGTTTTTTTAAAACATTGAGAGGCTTTTATTTATTGCATTTTTTTAAATTGTTTACACTGCAAAGCTCTAAGACTGAGACATCTATATGCTTTCACCATTTAAAAAGCAAAGAATTTAATACATTCCTGTATGTTTTATTTGTTTTGGTAAATAAATGTGGTAGAAATCTATGGGAACAACTAAATTCATCTGTAACAAAGGAAGTAGGTGAACTAGAATCAGAATCCCAGAAGACACTAAGTAGTCATTCACTATTTCTCTCATAGCGGTTATTAGTAGGGGGAGTTGAATCCAGTATACTCTCATACCAGGGAGGTTGTTCTTATTTCTATTTATAGATCCAGCCAGTAGCAAAACTGAATGTGCTCTCAGTAAGCAAACACACAATCACACACACACACACAAAATGCAGACACATTGGCCATATGGATCAACAGGAAAAACAATGTCTTTTCCCTTGCATAGACACAAACAGAAGTCACACCAACTAAACAGCAGTGATGGCTCAGCCTTTTTCCTCCTCTTTCGCTAGTCAGTATTGAAGTTCAACAGCAAACATACACACTCCCTCCTTTTCTAAACACAAAAATAAACCCTCATTAATGGATCCCTCAAGAAATAAGCATAGATTTTATCTATGAGATCCATACCAGGATCCTGAACCTCTTTCCAACTTGCTAGCTCAGAGCTTGAGTCATTCCAGATCTGGGTATCATTCTGGTTGCTGGTTAGTCCAATTTAAAGGTCCATTGCTTCACACTAAGAAAGCTGGTAACACAGAAGTAGTAAAGAAAAGAGACTGCAGTGATCAGACACAGTCTCAGCCAGAGAAGTAGAATGGGCAGCAGCCTGCTTACATTCAGCCAGCAGCTAAGAATCTACTTCCATTTACTTAAGGAAAATTATGTAGTAAATATGCTTTTTATATATTTTGTGCTTTGGTGCTCTGATTCAAAGCAACTCCCTAGCACATACTTACAGATTACATCAGATGAATTTTTCAGCAATTTGCTGTAGCAATAACATTACCTTCAGAATAAATCTCTGCTGAAGAAATAATATGTATTGATTCCACATTTTGTTAGTCACTTGAGTACACTGAATTAAAAACAGACATTCATAAAAGAATAAAATATACTTTACAAAAAGATGTATAATTTTGAAGTGGTAAACAGAATATTTTTAACCCAAATTGTAAACTACAAGGTAAACATAACTAACTAATTATAAACCAGTTAATAGATGTGAACCTCTAATAATTTCATTACCAATAGCTATGTAAAGAAACTGTAAGTATGGGGAATAACATTTACTAGGAGATCAAAATTTCACACTCTGTCTTTATTATATACAGAACAGCTGATGCAACAAACACTATACAAGAAAATCCCCTCAGCAGAAAAAGGGTCAAAACACATTTTCCATCTCTCAGTTCACTGGAAATAGTTATTGCAATAAGGCAAAATAAATTGAATCTAATACAGATTGTTCACTTCTCTTTAACATCAGACAGTCAAAAAATCTTTCACAAATTTTTTGCTATCCCTCATCACCATAGAAACAAAATTACAGTATATTGCAACTTGCAGATGTTAGGGCTTGCTAATAGGAAAAGCTAAGAAGGCCATTCGTCAGAACAAGGCCATTCATTGGTATTAGTGCATATACAAGAGAACATCTGCAATATGAGGTAAGGGGGGTTGGTCAATTCTCTCATAATTCGATTTACTATTTAGCTGTCATGTTCTACTTCAGTGCAACATTGTACCCCAGCAGTACTCATAGATGAGGTTATATATCAATGCCTACCCTATTTTTTTTCCTTTTATTAGGCACATTTGAAAAGAATGGGTGCTCTTATCCCATCCACTAAATAGGGTAAGACAAATGAGAAAAACAGTTGACTCACTTTGCTCTATCCAAAGGACAGCTAGAAAGAGTAGTCTCACTAGCTGAGTGCATTAATGAGTTTTTCCTGCCATTGTTTCTACCCCTGAATCTATTCAATCCTCGCCATTTTTTCAGTCACCATTACCAAGTGACCGAAGTATTTCTTAGCCTTTTGTAAACAATGGCTCTCAATAGGATTATTAGAACAAGGAAAGACATAATGAACAAAATAACACAGAAAAATATAGGACAGTTGGGAAAACCAGATGAAAGAGAGCCCTTTTTGGTAATGTTATGTTCATTTGAAGCAAAACTAGAAAAAGGTAATTGTTTTGCCAAAAAAAAAAAAAAAAAAAAAAAAAAAAAAAAAAAAAAAAAAAAAAAAAAAAAAAAAAAAAAGTGCAACATTATTTTAAGGGAAGACTAAAAGTAGCTAGAAGAGGAATAGAGAAAATCCTGAGAATATATAAGGAAATATTGTCAATCATGCCATCAGATATATATCAAGGACAAATAATAATAATAATAAAAAGATATCCTTCTTTTCTCCTTGGCATCTCCTTGCAAAGACAGAAAAAAATATTGCTAATTTGGGAAGAAACATTTCATTTAGTGAAAACTGATAGATATAACCTAACCAGGTCAAAGGAGACCAATTTAAATGAATATACTGAGGCAACA